>NC_064640.1:595908716-596211746 GCF_023864345.2 Schistocerca serialis cubense | reverse complement strand
CGTGTATGGGAAGTGCACAATTGGATGAAATTCAAAATTTATCGAAATTAAGTGGCAGAAAGCAAGACAATCCTCGTTTCACCCCTATATGCGGTTTTAAGTCAAATTTTGTAGCCTGCATACAGTTACAATACGCTTGCACTCACCTACTGAGCTAATCTGTTTACAAGGAAATCTCTCCTTCTAATACCCCTAGCATGGTCGCTGAAACAACAAATAGCACTCAATAAAAAAGTAACTAATGGAGGAAAAGTCAGTATCTAAATCAATAATGACAACAAAGTACAAAGTATTGTTAGCTCTTTTAGCCTACCAAGAATTTTGTAGATTCAGAGATGTTGACCTACATTGTTATATGGTCACGGAGTAATATTTTTTAACTATCAATAGTCGTATGGCAGTATTTAGGTATGGGTATAGTCAGCAACCCGCATGTGCTTCTTTAGAGTCTGTATAAATGTTGGCTTTCACAATTAGTAGTATATATATGTGGTGTCAGTTCTTTCAGACATGTCTGAAAGAACAGACACCAATTTGATCACTCGCCATGTGTGTGTGTGTGTGTGTGTGTGTGTGTGTGTGATCTATTCTTTCAGGGGCGATTATGTCTAATGGTGTCTTCATGTAGATGCACATTAGGCTCTAACTCTTACAGGAATAAGCTAAATGCCGTGTGTAATGAGACTAATGGGCAAGCGGCAGTAAATTCATAGTGTGTGGATAAGTTGACAATTTGGGTCTGAAGGGAGGTATGCAAGGGTAGTTTGTGCAGTTGCGATGGCCACTGTTCCTGATGGCTTGGTGGTCAGAGCATCTGCCCAGTGAGCGGAAAGCACGGGTTTGAATCCCTGTCCAGCACAAATTTTCTACTTTCCTTATAGATTTCCATCAAAGCCCACTTGCAACAAGTGTCTGTAATTCCTTTTTGCCTTAGTTAGCACTGAGTTGGTTTAATGTTTGAATAAAGTACAGTTTTTTGAAACCCTGGCTGTATGGTGAGTCGATAAACCCAACATAGTAAAAGGAGCATGTACATTTACATGTGGGCTACTAATTTAGTATATGTAGCAATGGGCAATGTATGTGCTCAGACACAATATCAATTACGCCCTTATTTTATAGTAATTGAATTTCCTGTTCCCCTTACAAATGGTGCCGTGGAAAATAAGACTGTCTATATGCATCTGTACACAGTGGCATAAGTGTGTCTGTGCTGGCGCTAGTTGGGTGCTGAGTGCCACTAAATAACGCTATGAATCTTCTTCCGAAAATCGGCTGCGTGCTGAATTCATGCTCCACATGTATTGGCTTAGGCAGCTGTGTGTGCTTTCTAAAGGGAAGAATAGTGCAAGCAGTGGGAGTGCAAGAGCCGCCAAGCAGCAATTCGTGCCACTGTGTCATGGCTTCCTCAGTACATTGCAAGGGTCGCAGCAGCTGACCATCTGCGTTACATCTTGGTGGTGTACAGTCTCTCTATATTAATTTATACGTAATCATTAAGATGTGGTGCAGACAAATAATTGGATACAAAACGCACGCTACTCCAGTACTCCGAAACTCCAGGAGAATATCAATTTACCAAGCAGCCGTTTCATGGTATTCACAGCCAGCACAAAACATGGACTTTTTTTAAAAAAAATTGCACTAGTAGTATCTAAGTTCACACATCCAAATTCAAGTAAGTCCATACGTGAATAGCACATCAAGAAACGAAATCAACAACATACTTATTACAAAATGACGTTTTCTCATTCATCTGGAAGGCTGTCTACATTAGGTATATCAGAGAGCAGGTTTGGTGTGTAATGTCATAATGACATCGACAGCGTGCATCCTAGGCATCTGGCGGGGGTGTCACATGACATCAATCACAATCATCAAACACGATGTAAATTCATTGAACTTATTTTGCTATAGGTATCACTTTACTTTGTGTGGAGATGTCATATTAATGCATGAATATGTAGAAGTAGGCAGGTGGTGCTCATTCTTTGTGGTGCTTACAGACTGTTCATCTACTCTTTGGTGAATAGTAAAAGTTGAGCTCTCTTTCTGGAGTATATTATAACGGAGGCAGGGCCCCTAATCTTGTTAAAGGCAGTTGTGCAATTACTCAAAGGCAGATGTGTTTTCTTAACGTCAGATTGCTAATTCTCTCAATTTTTTTACACTTACATTTTGGTCTATTCCGCACTTTCTATGGCTGATAACATCTGGACACAATAACATTATTTTCAGTATGCCAGGAGTGCAGTAGTACAATATCGAAATGAATGCTATTACCACATTAATGGCTTCTTTGTATGTGTAGGGTAAATACTGTAGTTATACATCGAAACTTAACATACGAACTAGATCAATCATATGCTGCAACAAGTGACAGGACCTGTTATAGAGTAGTGTCTAGATTTACCTCTTGGATAATTACAATTACAGACAGGTAGTTAGCATTTGGATACAATGGTTCTTTTTCTTAAGACCTACGAAGTTGAATAAAGTACCTAATCAATACTTTAAGTAGTCACCGATTCGACAGAAATACATGCGTCTAGGATAGCAAAAATGCAAGCTGCCTAATTGACATAAAATACTGTAACATTCACGATCGCTAATGCATACCCACACCACATCGAATATTTAACGCAAATGCGTTACACAGTCTAAATATTTGTGTAGTGCTTACAAAAAATGTCCAATACTTTGCTGCTAGATACAAAAGCTATTAATTATGATAACATTGGCAATTATCCCTTGGTTCAGTCACATACTATTCGCTTTGAGGACAACAATTTTTTATGGAATTCACATGCTCACTGTAAAGTCAAATACTCATTTGTTAAACATTTATCACCTTTTATTTTCGTAATACTCTATCTCTCCTTGCATGTGGATAGTGGTGGTGCAGCACTTGTTAATGCACAGCACTTCGAATATTTTAATATAAATGTGCATCTGCAAGAATGGATTTATTGAAACATCCACGGAGTCTTTTTTGGCCACTAATTCCGCATTTTGGTTTGACTTGCCGATTTTACCTATTGCTGACTCTATGGCCTACTGAAGTTGCCAGTTTTATAGCATGTTTTAACCAATTTCCGATTAGGCGTCCTCCCGTATTTCCGATTACACCAATTTCCAGATTTGTTGATCCTTCATCTTACCAACTATCTAGCCAATCTACCAATTTTCGAATTTGACATCATCCCATATTGCCAATGTTATCAATGTTTTACGTGATGCATCTGACAGTCACAAGACTCTGCTGCTGCTAGGTCAACTGGTAGCGCTTTATAAACCGCAATTGTGTGTGACGGTATTGGTTGTTGAGGCTACAACTGACAACTACAATATCAACCTCTCATATTCATGCCTTTCATGATTTATACTTCCTGACTGCTTGGCAGTTCAAATATTTTGTAATATCTTGATGTAGAACGCTGTTGCTGTGGCTCAGGCAGCAGTAGGTAGTGGAACTCCTCCGTCTCCTGGTCCGGCAGTTCTGCCAGCATCGGATTAGGGGCTCTTTGAGCTTTGGACGGTTACTGCTACTGCTGTGCCACTGCATGGTAGATAAATAACAGGTCAGATAGGTTGGGAAGACATCCTGTGGACAGTGGTTGCTGCTGCTGATCTTGCTGCTGAGGCAAGACATTTGTGTCGTGGTCCAGCACGGGATCAGGGGCTGTAATAATAACAACGAAACCTGTGAATATACACATTAAGCAAATAATGTGTATAGAGAACGTCATAATTGTATTAATTTACCAAAACAGATCAGCGTGTTTCTACAATACACGCACACTAACAAAAGAATTGTTCTCTAGTTTTTGCATTGAAACAGTGCAATGTTAGCTCCTGCCCCAGTGACACATTATAGCGGCATGATAAATGTGTGAAAATTGTAGGGTTTCTTTGATAATATTAATCACAATGTTATGACAAAAAGAGTGACAAATCCTTACCGTCACATTACTTCTGCTATTTCGATTGTTGATGGCGGCGTTTAATACTGGACAAGGTAAATAGAGCAAATGATGGCCCTCACGAAGTCGGATTATAAAAATTAAATAGCTCTAGGGATGGTAGTCACCTGACCTTGTATACCATTGGCTGGAACATTAGTGCTCTGGGACTCTAATGCAACTGGCTGAGAGAATGGTGACTTCTAGTACCGCAATTGGCGGCGGGAAGAGGGGGAGGGACAGATGGAGGGGATTAGGTGAAATGGAGGAGAGGAGGGAACTCCAGGAATTCTGATGTCAGTGATTCTAGAAATGCTGACACTGATGAAAGTTACTTTTGACACATAATATACACTGTTCTCCTATTCTTATCTAATTTTAAGTGTATCCATTACAATTTGGAAATTTGTGGTAAGGTCTTATGGAACTAAACTGCTGAGGTCATCGGTCCCTAAGCCTACACGCTACTTAATCTAACTTAAACTAACTTACGCTATGGACAACACACACACCCATGCCCGAGGGAGGACTCGATCCTCCGACGGAGGGAGCCGCACGGAATGTGACAAGGCGTCCCAGACCGCGCGGCTACCCGGGGTGGTGTATTTCCCTTACAGAGACAAATTATATCCCATTTGAAGTTACTATCATGTTTTGAAAACCACCAATTGGTAAGTATGAGATATATTTCTACAGGCCATTCAAACTATTTTGTAATAAAATTACTTGAAAAGTAAAAGTAAATCTGGTCACAAGAATGAGCTCGTATTTAAAGAGACATAAGCAGGTAATGATTTTTACTAACACATTTAACATATATTGAGTAACTATACACTGAGTAACTATTGTGCATGTACCCTGAGGTGACAAAAGTCATGGGATACCTCATAATATCAAATCGGACATCCTTTGTCCTTGCGTAGTGCAGTAACTCGACGTGGCATGGAATTAACAAGTCGTTGGAAGTACTGTGGAGGAATATTGAGACATGCTGCCTCTATAGCGGTCCATAGTTGCGAACGTGTTGCCGGTGCAGGATTTGTGCACGAACTGATTTCTTGATTACTTCCCATGAATGTTCAATGGCATTGATGACGGGCACTCTGGGCCGCGAAATCGTTCGTCTGAATTGTCCAGAACGTTCTTCAAACCAGTCACAAACAACTAAGACCTGGTTACATTGTGCATTGCCATCCATAAAAATTCCATATTTGTTTGGAAACCCGAGGCCATGAATGGCTGTAAATGGTCTATATTTCTCCGAACATAAGCTTTTTCCAGTGGGGTATGCGCCACACTTTAAACCCACCATCTGCTCTTAGCAAATGAAATCGGAACTGATCTGACCAGACCACCGTTTACAGTCGTCTGGGGTCCAAGCAGTGTGGTTACGAGCCCAGGCAGGCGCTGCAGGTGGTGTCTTGCTGTTAGCAAAGCCACTCACATCGACCGTCTGCTGCCACAGCACATTAACGCAATTTTTCGCTGCACTATCGTAACGGATAAGTCTTTCGTACGTCCCACTTTGATTTCTGCTGTTATTTCAAGAACTGATGCTTGTCTGTTCGCACTGACAACTATACGGGAACTCCGCTACTCTCGGTCGTTAAGTGAATGCCGTCGGCCAGTGAGTTGTCCGTGGTGAGCGGTTCAAAAATGGTGCAAATAGCTCTGAGCACTATGGGACTTAACATCTATGGTCATCAGTCCCCTAGAACTTAGAACTACTTAAACCTAACTAACCTAAGGACATCACACAACATCCAGTCATCACGAGGCAGAAGAAATCCGTGACCCCGCCGGGAATCGAACCCGGGAACGCGGGGGCGGAAAGATAGAACGCTACCGCACGACCACGAGCTGCGGACGTGGTGAGAGGAAATGCTTGAAATTTGGTATTCTCGACACACTCTTGACACTGCCCAAGGGGGCGTTTTCACTGCAGAGCATCGCAATGAGTATTGTAGTTTATTCTGCAGTAAGGTGTACATGTATTATGTTTCCTCGAGCAGTCATCGGTCATCATTCTGACAACAGCCCGTAGGCTCTACTCAGTACTGCCGCTGTAGAGGTCATACACCTGAGGCCTCTATAGATGGTTAGTTAAAATTCCTTGTCTATACTTGAAATTGGACACTGGTGTAAACTTTATTTTGTTAATGCCTCATCACTTAAAAGTACGTAAACATCTAAAGATGTATCTGAAACTTTAACCACAGCTGGAATAAACTTTTGCCAGTGTAGACAGTCTACGAAATAATTTACAGTTGCTGAATTTTAACAGAAATGGACTCATATCCCAGTAGTGAAAAATATGAAAGGGAGGCAGTAACTAAAGAAGAATTGAGACAGGGTGCTAGCCTATCCCATATATTATTTATTTTTGTATATTAAGTAAAAATTGAAGCAAACTAAAGAGAACATTGGAAAGGTTATTACTAGTGTAGTTCAGAAAGGGGAAATAAAAACAAAGGTCGGCGGATGACGTTGAAAGTCTTACAGAGATAATTAGGGACATGGGAAACAAATTTAGAGGTGGGATCATTATCCCTTTGTAATGAGAGGACTCGTAGAAAAATGCGTCCCTCGATGATGTTAAGTCGTTTATGTTGAGTAACTGAGACCGATATGTTACCAAGGTTGTCGGAAGACTGAACATCGTCTGTCTGAGTAGAGAGCAAGTGTTTTGATCCCTCGTCCCTTCGACTGCTGCAACCTCACCAAACGTGTCTTCAGTGTGTTTAACAAAGAAAGATTGTTTAGTTGTCGTAAAGAATTTGATTACTGCCTTGAAGAACACCGAATAGTTGGGAGTCTTCATTTTCAACATTTTGTTGAATGGAACCAGCAACCTTACAAAATTCCATAAAGCGTTTATTAACGATTCTGTCAACAGACGGAGTATTAGGCGACTAATTGCGAGCTTTACAGGTCGTTTTCAAGTCCGTTCTACTGAGGATGCATCACAGTGCCTCATCTTAATAATAAACATCAAAGTGGCCACACATGCTTTACAAGTGTTTGCGGAATGAATGCCACTACCACACATGTGTCTTACCAAGTCTAAATCAAACTGATCTTTTACCGCACCTGTTCTGACCTAAGATTTTTTAAGGTGGTTTCAAGGACATGAGTGGGCTGCAAGTGACTCTTGATCAGATGGGGGACCGCCCTGTGAGAGTTGCATTAATTTCACTAGAGATGATCTGTTCTGTTGACTTTCTACGGCTAAGCTGTTCCTGACTTGAGTCTACAAGACTAAATTACTTGTACTTGAAAATGTACTTCCTGAGTATACAGCACAAGCATCAGCTGTGTGGTCGGCTTCATAGTGACTATCCTCTTTTCTTGATGTGTTAGCTACCTGTTATACACTGGACACCGTCATTAACCCACTCATACGAAAAATACTATGTACTTAGATGCTTAGCGGCTCTATTTTGTGACCGTAAAATCGAATTCTTAACCCGCCCTAGAAGGCCAGTATATTAGTAAAATTTGTTGCGAAGATGGTGATTAATCATCGAAGAGGACCACATATACGTTAAATTAAAAAAGTTTTGCTTATACCTTAGGCAAATAAATTCGTGTGTGTTGTCCTTGGCAGTGCTGTATCTTCGAATTGGGGAACTTACCTTGGTGGAGACCACCATTACGCTCTTCTTCTTTTAATAATCTCTTACTAAGGGTTAGCGCCGTCTTGTTCCTAATGCAGCGATAGAACGGTGATGGAGGGAAGGAGCTATCTCCAGCGAAGGAAAAATTCACAACACCAAAAAGGAACTGTGCTACATACGCGAGAGTTGTTATGCATGTGTCTACTTCTGAAACATGTTGTCTATTCAAATTTCAGACCAGTCGCATAAGAGTGGCGCTAGTAGCGCCCCAATGAGAATGAAAATCAGGTTTACTTGAAATATACGCTGTAACGGTCGTTGCCTTTGAAAATGTGCATGATGAGTTGATGTTAATTAAGAATACCTTTAAGAAGACAAACAGCCATTATCAATACATCGCTGACTCAACGAGATCGTGTTATAGGACTACAAGAATCTGTATGTTTTTTCTGCGATATTGCAGAAAGATTTAGCAGGAATGTTGGCACTGTACAAGATTGCTGGCAGCAGTAGTCCAGCACCCCCTGAAGAAAGAAAGCCTGTGCGCCAGTCTGTGACGTCAGGCCCGCAGTCCGAGGCAGTCAGAGCTCCGAGGCCGGCTAGCGATGTGACTTATTTCTCAGTAAGTCTGCATGGTTTCGAAGCGATGTAGTACGTTTATTTGCATGAGAAACTTCCGCAGCAGATATTATATGCAAATTATTGTTTTTTTCCTCGTCTTAAGCTTATCGCTATTTCAAAGAAGGTTTTCATCACACTAGTTTTGCTTTTATTTGCAAAGTTTCGTCTAAAGTTTACTGCAGTATAAAATAAGTTTTCGGCGGGAGAGTTTCGCGTATACCTATAACGCTTCTTGTTGTGGTCATTAATGCCTCTTCCTCTGGTCTACATGTTTTAAAATGCACTGTTTTTTTCTTTCGTTCATAGCGGAAGTTGGAAACTGAAAAAAAAATGTACTTGCGCAAGTGCTGCGTGTGTAACAAGTGAAGCTACAGTTCAATTACTTTTACGGAATATACGAAAGTTAAGTGCACAAAATCACCATAAAAGAAGAAACGAGTTTGTAAAAGAAAAATCGCTAAAGACGAATGGGCAACCACAACGGTGAAAATAGCAGTAGACTTCACAACATGTAAACAAGAGGAAACAGCAGTGAAGACATACGATGGTTTTTAAATCCAAGCAAAACACGTCTGGTGAGAAACATCTTTTACACTACAATAATCTTAAGGCAGCAAAAAGAAGAAGAATTGCAGATTTTGAAGTTATTGTTCTTCACAGTTCGTATAGCTTCCACTACACAAACACGTCTCCATCAAATGTCCCACTTGTTCCAGATGAGTATGTTTATTGTTGCCAGAAAGGTATGACATGCCTACTTTATAAATTTCGCCGAATTCGCTTTTATCCGTAGGCTGGCTGTATTTGACTAAATATTTTCGAATTATGTTATAGATAGCATCATATTAGCGACTATCAATAAAAATCTCACTTTCTTAGCCTTAATAGTTATGAAGAGAGAATCGTTTCAGTTTCCTGATGCTCGCATTGAAAAAAGTAAGAGAAATAATGAATAAACTCATATTGTCGTCATTTTAGTTATATAGATATATGACATGTAATATTTGCCGCAAACAATGATCGTTAATTGTCTTCTCCACTACTGAAACACCTTTCCCACTAGAGGTGGGCAGGAAACCACGTGTCTTTTAGAAATAATAATGTGCGAGACATCACAGTTTTCACAGTCTCAACTTTATACTATCTCGCTCTGATTTCAGTTAAGCTGGGTCACAAGTAACAACTAAAATTGCATTTAAGCGTTATAATGTTCATTTCCATGTGTCATCTGTAGACTGACGTTTATACCTTATCCTAAGAACTTCGCCTCGTGCTATGACTGCTTAACTTCCCCATGGTTGAAGAAATGAAAGCAGAAAAAGTGCCAATATGTTAGGTAAGAATTTTATTTGTATAAACAAATGCAAAGTGAAAGTCAGGAAACGTTACAATTGGAAATTGTTTATTTATCAGTCTGCACCATTTACATAACAATACATGTCTGAAATAAAGAGTTTCATTGCTACATGTATGTTACTAAGGCAAATACAAAAGAATAGTTTCACGCATTAACTTCTATTTGTGATAAGCGGAAAAATTAATTAGGAAAATTTCGCAGTTTTCGCCGGTTATTTTTCGAAATTCTGTTCGCCTTAATTTTTTTCACAATAGTTATTCAAAAATGTGTTGACACCAACCCAAACAACATTTTGCATTATTGTGTGAGATGAATGTCCATTGGAGCAAAATTCATCAAATAACACAATGTGAGTTTCTCTGACAGTAGCAAGTGATAATGAACATGCAGTAGCACGTTGATTACTGCAGGAAAGAAAATATCGTTCATGATCTTTAAGTATTCAAAACAGTGTCTGATGGATATTTTAATCCTCCATGGTCAAATTGCTGTATTAAACTAAAATGTTCATTAATATACAACTGTTTATCAATAGTAATTTCACTAAGGCAAATCTCACATTTCAACATTTTTGTTACTGTGTGAGCACAATAGCCTGCAATGTAAGTTAACGAAGGTGTAATGTCTGTCAATGACAAAATGTTTTCCTCATTTACACTGACTTCTATGTCCACAGAGTCTGTCTCCTCAACCTCTGGAAACATAAAAAGTTTGAGGGAAGCAGGGGCATTAGGTTTGAGTGCAAAGCTTATTTTCTGCTTCATAAACCTGTGTCACTGAAACGTTATACAATGAACCTGCTAGCTGTCTATATTTACCTTAACGCCACTCGAGCACATCCGTTTTAATCTTGGCTGTCAAAAAAGACAGCATACCTATTCCTTCAGTGCAATAACAAAGAATTTGTATAATGGCGTATGTTGTGTGCCAAATGGCAAAAAATGTATTTCTTGTAAGAAAACCACTTGACAGACCTTTAGCTTTCCACACATGAAGCCAGTCTATAAAATCTGGCAAAAATTTAATAGGACCTATCATTGGTCAAAGGGTTCATATATGAATTCTGTTTTTGTTTCCCTTTAAACACTGATTTGACAATCATTATCTCCAATAATGTTATTATTATTATTCTAATGTACTCAGCTGTTGATGATCCATGTTGGAAGTTGAACTTATTGCTAGCTACCTCAAGGCCCTCTGAAATATGTTGATTAAATATTTGCAACACTAGCTTCATGCTCTGCTTCTCTAATGATGTAGGGCAAATCGATTTCAGAGAAAGTGTATGACCATATATACAATATAACAGGAATCTATGTCATAAAGCTTTTTTAGCCTCTTAAAAGAAGCTACAGAAAATTTATTTTCTTCCAGTTCCTTTCTGACTGGAAACTGAGCATAGAACACACCTCTGTCTTTATTTTTATGATTCAGCCACATATTTCTTTTACATTTCAAGATGTGAACTGGGTCGATTACAAAGAAAAGTGGATGATAGGGGTCACATGGATGTTTAAAAACAATATTAGTATTTTTCTCCACAGAAAACATGACACTGTTGTACTGTTAATCTTGTTGCTGCCATTTGTAACACAAAACATCCTATAGCCAATAAGTTCAAGACCATTTATTATGGTAACAATACTTCATATAACAACCAAGCAGAAATAGATTTCACTTGCACGATGTGAACAACATCTCTATAACCAGTCCTCACAATGTGCAACATAAACACAAATGCTGAATTTGCAGCATGTTCTGTTTTTTACGACATGCCCAATATGCTGCCTCCTTTGTAATACATATAAGAGTTTAAATGAATTTCATCAACATTAAAAATAACATTGACGTCACTGACATTCAAATACTGAAATTTCTGTTTGGCATAAGAAAGCTGCAAAATACTAACACGAATTCTTTACAGACGAATGGAAAAACTAGTAGAAGCCAACCTCGGGGAAGATCAGTTTGGATTCCGTAGAAACACTGGAACACGTGAGGCAATACTGACCTTACGACTTATCTTAGAAGAAAGATTAAGGAAAGGCAAACCTACGTTTCTAGCATTTGTAGACTTAGAGAAAGCTTTTGACAATGTTGACTGGAATACTCTCTTTCAAATTCTAAAGGTGGCAGGGGTAAAATACAGGGAGCGAAAGGCTATTTACAATTTGTACAGAAACCAGATGGCAGTTATAAGAGTCGAGGGACATGAAAGGGAAGCAGTGTTGGGAAGGGAGTAAGACAGGGTTGTAGCCTCTCCCCGATGTTGTTCAATCTGTATATTGAGCAAGCAGTAAAGGAAACAAAAGAAAAATTCGGAGTAGGTATTAAAATTCATGGAGAAGAAATAAAAACTTTGAGGTTCGCCGATGACATTGTAACTCTGTCAGAGACAGCAAAGGACTTGGAAGAGCAGTTGAATGGAATGGACAGTGTCTTGAAAGGAGGATATAAGATGAACATCAACAAAAGCAAAACAATGATAATGGAATGTAGTCTAATTAAGTCGGGTGATGCTGAGGGAATTAGATTAGGAAATGAGGCACTTAAAGTAGTAAAGGAGTTTTGCTATTTGGGGAGCAAAATAACTGATGATGGTCGAAGTAGAGAGGATATAAAATGTAGGCTGGCAATGGCAAGGAAAGCGTTTCTGAAGAAGAGAAATTTGTTAACATCGAGTATAGATTTAAGTGTCAGGAAGTCATTTCTGAAAGTATTCGTATGGACGATAAATAGTTTGGACAAGAAGAGAATAGAAGCTTTCGAAATGTGGTGCTACAGAAGAATGCTGAAGATTAGATGGGTAGATCACATAACTAATGAGCAAGTATTGAATAGGATTGGGGAGAAGAGAAGTTTGTGGCACAACTTGACCAGAAGAAGGGATCGGTTGGTAGGACATGTTCTGAGGCATCAAGGGATCACCAATTTAGTATTGGAGGGCAGCGTGGAGGGTAAAAATCGTAGAGGGAGACCAAGAGATGAATATACTAAGCAGATTCAGAAGGATGTAGGTTGCAGTAGGTACTGGGAGATGAAAAAGCTTGCACAGGATAGAGTAGCATGGAGAGCTGCATCAAACCAGTCTCAGGACTGAAGACCACAACAACAACAACATAAGAAAGGAAGTTATTTCCCGCAAACTGTTCATGTCATGGGTTTACATTAAATCTGCTGCAGATTCCGTGTAGAGTACTATGTCATGGGTTTACATTAAATCTGCTGCAGATTCCGTGTAGAGTACTTGGATGTAGGATTTTCAATAATTAACTGCTACGTACAAACTTATAGGCATGAGAAGAAATGGAAAGCAATAAACAGCCAAATATAAGAATGTGGAGCTAAAACTATGATTAAATGTTTTGACATTTGTAAGCCTATCTTGTTGAGATACAAATTCCAATATTTCCTTTTCACATTCCTCTACTTTATTTCTTAGCACCTCCAAACTGTCTCTCACCACCTACTATAGTCTCTATGCAACGATATGAGCACCCAGAAACTAGGTCTGAAAACTCTTACAAAAGACTTACAATTTCTTGTACATTATTTACTACTTCAAGTAAAGACCTATTCCCTAATACTTTAAACTGCCAATTTTTCTCGAATAATGAAATATTTAAATCTGTATCTACAACAGAATGAGTAATCAGTGGTGATAGGTTTCTTGTGATCTTCAAAAAATACACGAACTCACTCTGCCTTTCAGTTACACTCCACTCAGAGGGCAATTCCACTTCTTTGGCACATAACAGTAACTCTTCTAAGGAACTGAATCTCAGAGCTTCAGCGTAGCCTTTTTTAGTATACTGACTGTACTTTAGTGCTCCTGCCAATTGTTCATTTTATAGCTTAAGCTTTTTCTCCTCTGGCCCTTCACGTCTGCTGTCTTCTTTTGATAAGTAGTGAGGACAGTCTTGGAATATCGATAGAACTGCACCTGGCTTCAAAAGTGGTTTTGGAGGGGGGCATATAATAACTGTCCTGTGCTTTCATCCCAGATTTGTGTTTCACACAGACCATCATCTTTCCAAAAGTGGACACGGCATACCTGTAAATACAAATGAAAAAGTAACGGGAATTGCACAACCAGGTATTTTTATTTCATAATAGATTTATCAAAACCGCTATATGTACTACATAAAGTTAGTGTCCTGCTGTACAAACACAACAACCCGCTTATCCCAAAGAAAGAACTATATAACTAAGAAATCGCGAATATGGAACATAGGGAATGTGGAACATACGCAAATCGATCATGGCGATAAATTCAAGAGAACAAGTACAAAAAGTTTGAAGAGGAAAGAAATTTAGTTATTCTAGAGTATATTAAAGGTATTTCACATTGTAAAACGCCCGAATGCTATAAATTAATAATGATGATAATACATATGTTTATGGACAATTACTAAGAGTTGTGTATTTATGTATCTATCGAAACCTTTCTGTAATCCGTCTAACTACGAATTATTTTAAGGAATAGTGTTTTTACGGAGTATCTGTGAGCACTTTTTGCAACTACTAATTCACAGTCAGTTCATACACAGAAACTGACAGTCTTAAGAAAGCTAAACCACTGCCACTTATTAGCAGAAACATACGCACTCAATTACTTTCAAACAATTTTATTTCGTACTTAAAGAGGGAAGGGTAGGGCACTTGCGTCCATCTGAAATTCAGACCCAGAAATGAAGAAAATTTGCAAAAAAACTGATGCATGGCACTTGTTACTTCTCTTTTTACACATGTATTCACAGATTTTTTGTAATTGTAACTGCGGAGACTATAAATCCTTGAACACAAAAATTGTTTCTGTCTTTCCATTTGCTATAACCTACACATGCATTTCTCCCTTTTATGGAACACTCTATACATTTCTAAAGAAAAATAGTTATTTCTGTGCAGTAAAATCAGGAACATTTTTCAGTCGGTGTTATGCCCAAAATCGCTAACCGGGGTTTTGAAAATCAGGTTGGTAGAGCAAATTCATTAGAGATGTGCTAGTGTGGTAGTTACACTGAACTTGGCTTTGATTTACTTGGTCGACACTAACGATTTTCTTTCTGTTAACTGGCAGCTTACTGAAAGCTTTTACAGCAGGAAACAGAACTAAATACTATTGTTAGCCCATGTAGAAGTTACTTATGTATGTATATACCAATTTTCATAATAGACCGATTTGGTTTACTAGCAACATTACTAACGAGGAAAAATAGTGCCATGTCCATGCAGTACAAGAAATCTAATTTTCTCGAAGAAGCCTCTTCAGGACTCAGTTATCAGTTTTATACAAATTTCTACTGCTTACGCTTGCGGATATTAATTTACGTAATGTAAGGAAGCTAATATCGGGAGGCGCCACCATTTCAAGAAAATGAATCACGATAAACAGTACTCTTCCTCTTTAAAATTAAACTGTTTTAAAAACCTACACAAAACACTCACCCTTGAACTTGCAGAAGGAGTAATGTTCCTGTGAATTCTTGACAAACATTTATTCCCGGTTGCTTCATCCTCCGGAAATTTAAATACAGATACATTAGAGCCTCCATCGTAGTTGCGTCTACAATTCGGCACATAACAACGAAACGGCATTATATCAATAGTGAGACTTCACAGAACACTTAAATCGTACGGTATAGTGCACACTAAGGAAACAAGAATTCACGTTTAACACACGGTAACTCCACTAACGAACGAGCTAAATTACGATACAATAACGTGCATCCCGATGTTTACAAGCTTCACAGACTACTGCTGTCGCCTTTCTGTAACGTCACGAACAACATGAGCAGGCTTTCTTTAATTAGGGGGTGCTGAGTAGTCACGAGACTGTATAGTCACAAGGAAACCGGGCTCCGTAAAACCACCTGGCGTTAGAACGAGGGAAAACCGTCGTGTTGGGCATATAGCTCTGGTGCATCGTATTGTATCTGCAACATCAATTTGAACAGCACTTGGCACCACAGTGACACGAAGAACTGTTACAACTTGGTTTCTTCAAGGACAACTCCCCGGATTTCTACTGGCCGGAAACCAAAACCATTTTGCGACTTCAGTGCTGTTAAGCGAAACCTAATTGGAGTGCAAATCGTATATGGAACGTTATCTGAGGACATTTCTAGCGTCTTCCACAAATGGCATTCACCGTCCCTATATTGACTGATCGAATGCAACAGTCATGGAACTGCATCCAACAAACTGAAATCCGGCATCTGTACAACACAATGCATGCACTTTTCACGCTTGCATTCAGTATTCTGACGGTTACACCGCTTATTAATGTATCAACTTTTCACATTTGCAATTGCTTATTGCGGGCTAACATTAACCTGTGATCTTAGAGTGTTAATTACTTAGCGGTGAAATAAAATATTCGTGTATCACTCAACCTTATTAACTGCATTTCGTTTAAAGAAATTGATTGTATTAAAATAGAGCAAGGAGTCGGTAAGGACTGAAATTGTGGATGAATATGTAGAAAAAGTCAATCATTTTTACGGTACCGCGTGACATGTGCTTTAAAGTCAAGTCAGCATTCTGAATGTCGAGGACCACATATCGAGAGACATGACAAAGAAGACAGGCGGGGTGACTCAGCGCCCATCATCAAAACAATAATTCCATTTAAAGAACGATGAACATTCTTCAATAACACTTGAAGGGGTAAAGAATTATCTATTCTGGTACTTAACCGCACGCAGAGAAGTCACAGTAATTATGATGTACAGTACTCGCAGAACAGATATGCCGCTTAAGGAATGACATTCTTTTTTAAAACTATTAGAAACATCAGTCCTTTTATGACAATATAGGCATTATAATGTCTATGAGTTCTGAAAGAAGTGACACCTTGAGAGACACTGTATTAGATACAATGCGAGAATTAAATCAGTTCATTTTGAATAACAGTTCGTTGACAGTTTCACCAGATTCAGGAAGTCGGACATTTCTTATAGATCTGTCAGTCTGCTCTGTGTTGCGCTTTGTTTCCGGTAGGAGGTAACTGATTCAGACCACTTATTGAATGTAACACTGAACTGACAGACAGGGCATAAGGAATCTGGAATATCCACAAAACTATTTATATACTTTTATGAAGTAAAATTTCGAATACATCCCCCTTATTATCCAAAAGAATTCAGATAAAAGATTAATTAAAGTAAGAAAGGATGTTCTTTGATTATTGTCCGAAAGATGGTGGTAGACAAACAAAACATGGAGCAGTAGAACGACGGAACTAGAAAACATTGAGATTACCTGATGTTCAGCACACTTCTTCCAGCGTCCAGGAAGCGGAACGATTCCTCTCACAAAAAATTCTTGTTGTCATGTGGGCAGCCTCTTCCCACAGCTTTTCTATCCTCCTGTAGCCTCCATGAAATGTGCAAACTGTTTAATCACATGGGCCGTGAGCTGATGAGTATAGTGGATGTGGGAGAGTATGCAACACAACATCAGTGATGGCTGCTACTGTGGAACTGGCACTACGAGGTCGAGCGGTGCATTGCACTGCGTTGCAAAATGACTATTACAGGCTTGCATGTTTGTTCTGATCGCACGCCGAAGCTGATTTGTAAACAAATCTGCATATGACGCATTGGTGATGGTGTTCCCCCTAGGCTTGTAGCGTTCGAAGGTTAAGCCTTGTTCATCCCAAAAGAATGTTAGCATAATCCGTCTTGCAGATGACTGTACCCATAACTTTTTGAGTTTTGGTAATAATGAATGACCCAATTCCGTGTTTGCTCTCTTGCTTTCGTGTTTCTGCCAATGAACTCAGGTTTCATCACTTGTAACGCTTCTCGCAACGACGTCGTCACCTTCTGTTTTAGGGCACCGCCCGCTTCTTCACATACGTTCGTCACTGCGCCGCTCTCTCAGTTTTGGAGTGAAATTCCGTGACAGACACATTGTGAAACCTAACAAGGTCATTAATAATGTGAAGAGCTGAGGCATGACTGATTTTCAGATTGATGGCTGTTTCATCCACCGTTAAAAGGCGATTTTTCATCACAGTGTTTTCTGCTACGGCAATATACCCTGTTGTCAGAATGTGGTGTGCTTGACGTGGGTGGAAATCATCTGTTATGGACGTCACACCATTTCCGAACTTCCTACTCCACTCTTAAACCTGCTGCAGTGATAACATAATTCACCATAATGAACTTCCATTTGCCGATGGATTTCAATGTGTTTCGTACATTCACTACTCAAAAAAACATACCACACGCTGTTATTAGTTTGTGCACGTTGGGAGCGGGGCAGTCATAGTAAATTGGAACTGTCACAGTGTTTCGCATTTATGCTTCCACCTGCTGGGCATTATTTAAAACATGCTGACTTTTCTGCCAACTTACTGGACAATGCTGAGGGATATCGAATGTTTATTACTTTTTTAAGGTACTAATTTATATTTTAGCCACATTGTTTTGAAGCAAGTTCATTGAGTTTTCATGTTAAGAACTTTTTTGTATTAAATGACTGCCATGTTATTTGCGGATTGGGGGATGGTAGAAAAGGATATACAAACACTGTTACTTACTCCTCAGAGCTACAGCCCACGAAGATTGAGGCCTTCAGTAAAACTTTATTCTCTACTCTAAGCTCTCCGTCTATAGCTTTGGATCACCATTAACTTGAAATCAGTTGGTGCATTTCTACTCGTCGTTTCATAGGCCTTCCAGTTAATTTCTTTCCGTCCGATTTTACTTCGTTTACCTTCTTCACTACTCTAGCTTCTCGAACTCGTTGCACATTCCCTGCCCACCTAATTCTTGGTTATTTAACTTCTGCTAGTATTTCATACTTTCCATACAGATGTTACATTATAGAACAAGGTGACTTACATATCTTCAGTACTGATTTACTCCAGTCATTATTAACACACATATTTTGCAAGTAAGCCTTCGTTGAGTTTGCGACCCAACTGATGAGTTGTTACTTTCTGTTATTGTTTATTACCCGAAAATGTCAGTGGGAACGGAACCAGTAATAACTCCATAACTTACAGGGGACTGCAACAGTGAATCACATTCCTGCTTATAAATGGAAAGTGCGATATTACATATGTTCTGCAGTATTAATTTATTTTGTTAACCGATTTTAAGTTTACAAGGCAATCGTCGTCCAAGACGGTGCTACATTCGTGAACATCATATAGATAGATACTAAATATCGAGAGCGAGGTATGAACGCAGAGTAAACGGTTCTTTGGCAGTGTATTGGTAATGTACTTGGATTTATTAAACTCGAAAACTTCAGAAATAAAAGGAACTAGAAAAACGTTAACAACGAACCTTGGAGAAACAGTATCTGTATAACTAGGTAATGAAATTAACAATCACGCTAAAATGAAGTTGATAAACTGTACTGAAGAACAGTCTGAACAACTTCAGGGCTCATGTTTTTCTGGTCTGATTCGTTTATATTCATATACTACGTAAGTTTAAAATTTTAATTATATTTCCAGTGCACTGCCAAAGAAAATTTCTACTCTGTGACGCAGTGAACCATCTTTCTCAATGTTGTTCACGTATAGACTTATTGAAACCTCGTTCGTGACGATTGTCAGTTAATGTGTGATGATGGTCCTATAAGCCGAAAAATGGTTAACAAATAAATTACTAATGCAGAACACACACAGTATCTTACTTATCATTTTAATTATAAAGTTGTTCTACGAAGAATCAGTTAATAAATACAACGTTCATTTTACCCACGAAAGCCTATTTTAAAATATACGACGATAGAATCGTGGCCAAATGGTAACTAGAGAACACAGTTGTCAAGCTTGTCTCTGAGCGTACTCAGCAGAGTCCAGCCAGCCACTGGTTAATAACTGTAAGTCATGAATTCTTTCATTACATGGCGAGCTATGCGGTGAAGCGACAATATGCAGCATTACATTCAAACAAAAACGCTAGAAAGCGTTTCAGTGTGGTGCCTTTGGCTAGACGAAAATCTGAAGGAAATACGTTTTAACCATCTGCTACAGCCGCTGTACCAAGACTGATATGTGGAAGGATATACTTGCAATCATCAGCTGAATGTGACAGACAAAGGTCGAAATTATGTATGACTGCTGGACAACAACAGCTTTGATGAACGATGGAACATAAACCATCATTTTCCAAGACAGTAAGTAGCAAAACGAAGAGACGTTATTGTCGGTCGTAGATGATTTGGCAGAAGACAGATCCACAGCCACAGGTAACAAATATCGTGATATTACCATTGGAATCAAATCCATTGGTACTCTCGGAGATATATCGTGAACTAGAAACAAAAGTGGTACTCCTGTCTGTTTTCTTGTAGTCTCTTGGCTGTAGCTCACTGTTACAATCATATGGTTCTCGTCCTGTTACAGTGTGCCTTATGTTCCCGTTTTTAGTCTAACTTACGTATCTATGCACAAGTTCTGAATATGTAATATTAGAATGCTATACTCTCGTCTCCACTGGTGGAGAAACACAGTATTTGCAAACAGATTTGGGAAATTAATTTGGGAAATGCGAGCCGAAAACTCTCCACGAAAGTTTGAGAAGTTCCCGCTTCCGAGACGCTGTCGCTGTGAAGATGCCGGGAATGCGTTGTAGCAGTTTCTTAGGGCATAACGTCTGAAAAAACGCGCAGAAATTTCATCAGCAGAAAGGCTGACTTCTCAGAAGCTCGTTAGTGCAGCGCAGGAGCATTGTTAAGAATTCCGATAGGGTGCGCAGGGCTGGCGGCTGCGGCCCGCGGCCCGCGTAGGAATCGAGGCGAAGCGCTTCGTTACGAATTCCGGCCAGCGCCTCGGCCGCTGTGTAATTAATACGAGTCGCGCGCGCAGGCCAAGTGACAAATTAATTATTTTGATTGTCCGGCGGGACGCATTTAGATTGGGGAACGGCGAGCTGCAGGCGCGCCGATCGCCGCCCGCTCTGATTTAGAAGGCGGCGCCGCTGAATACTCAACTACTTACTTTTCATTAGGCGCTGCTGGCCGGGTTAGCGCCACTCACCAACCTCCCACCACCTCCTTTCCCTTCTCTTCCCTTCTTTCCTCCTGTTCCTTCCCCACTGGGACGTAGGCGGAGGTGTGGCATTTGACATAAATTCTCATTACCTCTCCAGTGGCGAGTGACGCGTGTTTTAACAACTTTTATTGTCCTTTGTCGCCGGGGCACACAACGGGCCTTCGCGAGGCGGACCGTCGGGTTGAATGCGTCGAGATAAGTGGGACGCACGTCAAAATTCATGAGGTCCAAGAAAACGCGCTGCCTCTTCGTTGAATAAAATTGGACTGTTTATGCGTCCAGCTTAATTTGGACCATGTTTTGATGCTTCGTGTATTACACCAAAATGCTTTGTTACTGAGGTCAGAGCTATGCAGGAGATCGTTCCAGCTAACAGAAGGGGCGCCGTACTAAGCAAGACGACAATTATATAGCATGTGGGATGTGCTATGTTGCATAACTCCCTCTGTCTGTACCCTCAGCATTATTTCAGTTTTTAGTAACTATATTCTCTTACGACCTTTGAAAGATTTATATATATACCTATAATTATCTGTTGTGAAATACCCTTTTGTTGCTTCAGCTAGGGTCAGTGACACAGAGAAATATTGATCCAAAATAACAGACAGAGTCAGATGCAAATTCGTCGTGATTAGTTCTGAACTGAGAAACCAATCTCGTAGTTTGTTTCAGTTGAACCAGTACCTGCAGCATCCACTGATAGTGGAATCCTACATGCAATACAGTTTGACAAATCAGTACGTATTCATTTTAATACACCTTGTAGTTATTTGGACTGACGTACATCTAGGAATTGCAGTCACACAACTGTAATGCTGCTAAGGAATTCATCGAGGTGTTGTATTAGTGCGGAGCTATTTACAACCTTAAAATGAGTCATTACGCTTTGATACTTTCATCAGCTCAGTGGCAGTGAATTACTGGGTTACTACGAATGGGTTCTCACAATTCTCCGGAGAATGTCGATTGATGGCACGAACGAAGGGAGACTCGTTACAGATCTATGAACTTACAAAATACGTGCCGATAGTTGTAATCATCTTCAGATTGGAGGCCAGTTGAATCCAATCACTTCTGTATTAGTTCGTTTCACTGCGAAAACATTCCCATACGTCGCTTTCCGTGAGGACCCACTGTTTGTCCCTCGCGTTTCCTTTGTTTTAAAGAACTGCATGTGGTGGGCGTATTATTTCAAACGACGAGATAGAAAAAACTCATATTTGTATTTATGAGAGACGACATTACTGGACAGAATTGACACAGCATGCGGAAATACAATCTCCCCAACAGTCAAACACGTAACTGGAAAGAAAAAATTACAACGTTTCAAACAACAATTTTGCTAGTGTATAGGTAAAGGCGAATACCAGGAAAATATCAATTGTAATACAAACTCAAATTACCAAAAGCGTGATTATTTCGTGAAAAATGCCAATATAGACGAGTTTGCAATGGATGAACTGCCATTTAACGGCATGGGATGCGGTAGTACAAAAAGGACGGCATATTCACGTCGCGACAGTGAAGGTCTGAGATAAATGGATCTTGCTCCTTAGTGATAAAGTACATTTCTGTTGTTGAAAGCATAATTTTCATCAACATTATCACTGGTATCGTACAAAACATTAAGTTACTGTACAATAATAAAAATAACAGCCTATTATTAATTTGACTTACTTGTCCGCCATATGGTGCGCTTCATTTCGTCAGACGGCTGTTTATGATCGCGGAGTCGCGCCGACGTGTGCTATGGAGTTTGTTGTGTCGGTGAGTTGGAACTGTTTGTTTTGTTAATCACTATGGCCCACAAATTGTCTAATTTCAGTCCTTCTTATTTTCTATTGGAATTGGTTTGGTCCTTTTTAATTTCAACGTCCTCTCTGTACACCCTAGCGTAGTAAGTATCACGTCTTGCTACAGCCGTAATCTTAGAGAAGCGAAACTGGCAGTTTCCCTATCCTAGTGCATGTCCTACTACTGCTGATTTATCCGTTTTCTCTAGGCGTGCGATTGCACTTGTGTTCCCTTAGGCAGGATTTAATGATTTTTTTTGTTAGTTCCTATGTACATTTGGCCTCAAGTACATGGGATTTTATATACTCCTGCTCCGGCAAGCTATGAGCAGAAGTCTCTTCCGTGTTCAAATATTCACATACCTTTCTTGTTGATTTAAACTCTGTATCAAGACAGAGCCTTCTGAGAACTTTGCTGATGTGAGCTGTGATAATTTTTACTAACGGAACGAGAAATTTGCTGTCAATTGTCTCTTTTCATTTGAAACCCGGACCTTTTGGGGTGTAGTTCCCCATTTATCTCTTCGTCCAAGGAGCCATTTCTCCTGAAGGCCGTTGTTAAATGTTCGTCTTCCAAGTGAAGTTGTTCATAGATTCTACGAGTCCAGTCCATTAATGGGTTGATCACTTCTGTTTTATGTTTGAATTTTCGTGGAGATATCTGTCCATGTGAGTGGGTTTTGATTAGAATTTTGCTTCAAAGTCCGTTCAGTTTTTCTAATTGCCTGTACATCTAAAAGTAAAAAATTGACCTCTTTCCCTTTTCCTCAATCAGGCCTACTGAAACAAACAGCTCAGAACTCTTACCCTGTACTAGCTCCGTAGTATACTTCGATGCAACTCTCAGGCAGCGGTCTGATGATGTCAGGACCGAGTGTTGCGTGGATACATATATACATTTCGGCTTCCTGAGATTGTTCGAATCTGTAACAGCTTGCTGAATAGTTACTCTGATGACGTGTCCAGCAGTGGAGGACGAAACGTTAGGCAGAGAATTATGCCGTGTACCATGGCCTTACGTCCTTAAAACAAATATTAGCAATGACGTAAATAGCGGCCGTGAAAGAATTCGTTCTATAATTTCAGTTCTTTCCACCGATCGTACAGTGGGGAAAGAAGGGGATTATTATATACTTCAGCTCTGAAACGCAGCGTTCACCGAGTACCTTGAAATAGCCCAAAGTCAGAAGAATATTTTCACCAACACACCCCCATCAAAGAGACCAAACCAGAATCTTCTAATTTACATTGGAAACTTATAGTTCAGAAAAGAATCACGTGTGCCATTACGATACTATTAGCTCTGGTGTCTAGTGAGAAATTTTGCAAGCACTTTCTCGCCATGATTAAAATTAAGTAGGAAAATTAGTTTATCAGCAAAATTTGTTTACTGCTCCTCAGCGACTCCTACGCAAAAAATATTGGATAGCAAGGATTGGTGCATTCGTCGTTCACTTCAGACGAACACCAAATAGCTTTTACTTGTACTGTAACTAAAGTAATACATTATACAGAAATCATTTGTCAGGTGACGATGATTTTGGTGATTACTATGAGAGGATAACTGAGAGGATAGGTGAAACACTTTAACGAGACTAGAAGAACATAGTGCTTGTATATGTTCACAAGTTGTGGTAAAAAAAAATGGCTCTAAGCACTATGAGACTTAACATCTGAGGTCATCAGTCCCCTAGAACTTAGAACTGCTTAAACCTAACTAACCTAATCACACACATCCATGCCCGAGGCAGGATTCGAACCTGCGATCGTAGCAGCAGTGCGGTTCCATACTGAAGCGCCTAGAACCGCTCGGCTACTCTGGCCGGCCAAGTTGTGTTAACATGAGTGCTTTTTATGTGGGGTAGTAAGAGAAGTTATATCCTAAACGTAAACCTAGACGGTACGAAAATCTACTTAACTAGAGCATTGTCTATGTTTTTTAACAGAGTTTTCTGGAACTCGAACACAGCGTTGACTGTTATCAGAAGCCTCCCTGCTGAAAGGGAGGAGTAAGAGGTTGCCTCTCAGGATAACGGCGTCGGCAGTGATCAACGACATGGGGAAGCAGGGGGCGAGCAGATACCACTATATCCAAGACGCAATGGCTAGCTTGGGCACCATGTTGTCATTTATTTTCAAGCGCTCTTCCTCTCTGGATATCTCGCAAATAAACCACCTCAAAAATTTGTTGCAGGATGTACGTTGCATATTGGCAGAGCCACAAATGATAAATTCAAAACATTACAGCTTTAAATTAAAGAACGTGGAATTGAACTAGTGGAATCTACATGAGGCCGAAATCTAAATATAGAAAATAGATAACATGAGACAGAAACTGGACGATAGTAAAAAGGATGATATAGAAAGAAAAATTAAAATAATGAAGAGGAAACAATGGGAGAGGTGTTTAGTACAGCATGAAATATGTACTTTGAGTACATACTATCCTCATTTTTTTGGACATGTATCGTAGAATGGGGTTGCGTTTTGTATAGTCTATGACTAGACATCTGTCACGTGTGATGATAACTGGTTTAAATGGTCTGCATCATGGGAGGTCTAGTATATTCTTCACGAAAGGTTCCTCCCTAGTAGTACCCCTGTCCAACATTTCTATAATTTTTCGGTCACTTTCACCATTTATCCGGTTCATTCAGTGAGTTCAATATTCGTGTTGACATACAATTCCAGTTATTTACACTCTCACTGCTTCAAACCTGTCCACCTCACAAATTTGACAATGAATTCAGCTATCACGGAACCGAATAGTGTATTTCGATACTAATCATCTTCAAAAGAATCTATCATTACGTCTACTAGGTTCACAATAACGTGCAACTAGCCTATATTCCTGGTAAAACTAAATGAACAATTTAAAAACAAATCCCTTTCCTTTTCGTTAAAAATTCTGTGCATGAATCTAGAAGCGCTGTGGAGATATAAATCTGAAATAAACTTGTTATACCGCTGGCTGCATCTGGCATTTATAACCTACGTCCTGGAATAACAACAAAAAAACTTTAATCAGATGAACACCAACAAATATGCTGTAAATTAGCTGTATGATTACAATCTAAAGCACATAAATTAGTTATTCTTGAAAAAAGACTTAATAAAATCTTCTAAGACTGCTCACAGATACAATTTTTATTACACTCTTTTAAAAATAGGGTCCTTGAAATAATTATCTCACGGAAATGAATTTTTATTCAGATATAATATAGGCTGTACATTATACAATATGCTCAGAAATAGTTTGAAAAGCTTCTAAGGGTATAGCAGGGTTGGCTACTGAGAAATAACTGTTAAGAAAAAAAATCGATGCGTTTCGACGTTTCCGAAACAATTAGCACTGAAATTAGCCAATCAGGACGTTGAGAGCACAAATTCAGTCAGCCCGTCAGATACAATTAGTGTCAGTTTTTCTCATAGCGTAGACGACAGCGCACGAGACTGCTCAGCCTTTGGCTTTGGTTTGATCCTTAGTGCCGTCCCACGTCTAATTTTTGTATCGCTCTTTTGTTCGGTTTTAGGAAGGCAAACGAAGATCGCGTTGGGCAACGCCATCTCTGGCAGGCCGCTTCAATTTCCGAGCACGACAGCCTGATTGGCTAACTCCATTGTTAACTCAGTCGGAAACAGAGCAACGTATCGAATTTTTTCTTAGCAATTGTCTAACAGCACAAACTACCCTTCAACGCCCTGAAAAGCCAGGGCCAGATGAGAAATATATCAACGTGTGCTAGAAGACTTTGATCGTGGGCATAGGCGATAACTTTCTGTTAAAGCCATCACTACTAATTCACTATTTTCCGTCTCAAGTAGACCCGCAGTGTCTTAAAGCCACACACCACCTGCACACCGCCTAGTACTGATAAACGCTAAATCACAACCGTAAAATGGCGCCTAACCACGTTTTGTTTCTCTCAAAGTAGACTCATGCTCAGAACAGACAGAACACCTTGAACGACTAAAGACTGGAGGTTCATATTCATAGCACAAGTACGTTATTATTTTCTGCAGAAATGATTAGCATTTCAGTCACCTAGGTTCAGCATCTGCCCTATTGCCCAGTAGTCATAGAATCCTCCATGGGCCCTGATAACTCATTCCACACGTGATGGCATCGACGCGTATAAGCCGCAAATGGTGTCTCGTGGTACAGCCATCCATGCTGCATTCGCGTGATTCCAAATTTGGTCTGTTGTGGTTGGTACTGGGTCACAGCGCTACACCTGCTGTTTCACGATATCCCACAAATTTTCAATTGGCGACAAGTATGTGATCTGGCGTATCAGGACAAAAGACTGAGATTCTGTGACACCAAGAAGGCATTTGTTCGTTCAGGAACATATTGTCGTGCATTGTCTTGCTGAAAAATTGTGTCTGAGATGTAGTGCAGAAATAATATGGCTACTGGTGAAAGTATGTCATTCGCGTAAGTCACGCAGGTCACAGTGCCCTGGTTACAAACGAACTGTGATTTGTGGCTGTACCCAATAGCACCCCATAACGTAAGGCCTTGAGTTGGCGCTTTATGTCTTGTGTGTATGTAGTTACTGTGATGCCACTCATCCTGCCTGCGGCGAACCAAAAAGCGATCATGCTCTTCAAAGAAACAGAACCTGCATTCACCCGAAAAAACTGTCCGATGCTATTCCTTTTCTCAGTGACATCGTTCCATACACCATTGCCTTCTAGCATGTTTCTCCACATTCGTCAAAGGTAGGCGGAGAAGTGATCGGAGGGCACGTAACCCATGCCGTAATAAACGGCGACGGACTGCCCGCCTGATTGTGTACGATATGTTCCAATGTTGCGACAGAGCCGAGGAGGACGCAGATCTGTCCTGCAATGTCGTTGGGATGAGCTATCGATCTCCTCTGAGGGTGTCTGTGTGGTGCGACCTGACCCATCTCGTCGAGTTCTACGACCTTCCGTAGACTATTCTGTACACACCCCGTTGGACTGCCGAAACACTTCGCCCCACACGAGCAGCAGTTTCCGGGATGGGTCCATCACATTCTCTAATGCCACTAATGGGTCCTCTCTCAAACTCACTGATTTGATGGTACGGTTCGCGCATAGGTGGGCACGGGGCATCCTTCACATCTGCTCAACTCACACTGATCCTTACCTTCAGTTTATAGCGATGACGAGAGCTGCAGGCACATTTTACGGGTAGTTGATGTTGCGCCGCGATATCGATGTTGATCTTAAACCCGCTGGCCGACATGGTTCCAATACTGTCTATTTCCGCAGAACATACTAATAAACATGTCCTGTGAATATGAACGTCCTATCTCTAGTCATTCAAGGTGTTCTGTTTTTTCAAAACATGAATGTAATAAATGACACCTAGCAAAGTTATCCTGAGATTATCATGAATAGAATTTTTCATTATTTTTAGTCTTAGTACGTCAGAAAAAGATTTCGGATTTTTCAGAACAATTTATTAATTACCTTACCAAATGAAAACTACAGTCGTACTAGCAGAAGTCCAAAATAAATAAGTATTGGATAAATAATGTACTTGAACAATATTCCTGAAGCAGGTAAATCTGATACATGTATTTTTAACGATAGAGAATGCCACACTTAGGTACACTCTTCTTAATTAATAAATAAAGAATACGTAATGTGTCTTCGCTTCCCAGGCTGACCAGCAGAACGTATCTGTCACTACATAAAGTATTGTTTAACAAGATCAACACTACGTAATGCAGTCTTCATAAGAGTGATCTATGTTACGTTCACGTTTCGTCACAACTGATGATTTCTTGTCGAAGCTGTATTTTTCGCTATATTATTTAGTGTATAGCTTATAGGCTCCTGATAATAAATATGTGTAATTCATTTAGAAACATTACATTTAAGTAAATATTAACAACTTACTGTTTGTGAAAATTACGCTCACTTGAATATCTACATCTACATGTAAATCTACATCTCCGTCTATAATCTGCAAATCACTGTGTAGTGCTTGGCAGCGGGTAAGTTCTGTTGCACCATTTATTAGGATTTATTTCCTTTCCATTCACGTACGGAGCGCGGAAAGAAGGATTGTTTAAATGCTTCTGTTTCAGCAGTAAATAATCTTATCTTATCCACTCAGTCCCTATTTGAGCGATGCGTAGGGGGTTGTATATATTCCTAGAGTCATCGTTTAAAACTGGTTCTTGAAACTTCGTAAGTAGGGTTTCTCGGGACAATTGACGTCTATCTTCATGCGTCTGCCAGTTCAGTTTCTTCGGAATATCTGTAACAGTCTCCCACATGTGAAGCAAACCTATGACCATTCGTGCTGCCCTTCTCTGCATACTTTCATTACTAACTGTTAGTCCTATTTGGTACGTATCACACACATGTGAGCAGTATTCTAGACTGGGTTGCATGACTGACTGGTAAGCAAACACCTTTGTAGACCGACTGTATTTCCCCAGTATTCTACTCAAGACAGAGACTGCGTGATCATTTGATTTCATACCTCAACAAATAGGATACTAAGTTTCTCTCGTCTTGTGAAGTGCACAATTTTATGTTCCTGAACATTTATAGCAATTTGTCATCTTTTGCGTCACTTTAAGTTTTATCAAGACCTGACTGTATATACACGTAACTTGTCTGAGGCAGTACTACATTACAGATAACAGCATCATCTGCAAAACTTCTGAATTTACTTCGCAAAACAATCGCGTGGGGCGCACCGAAAGCGGCTTCTACATTTGTACATGACTCTCCATACAAGGTACCACGCTGCGTCCTACCTAACAAAAAAATCCTCAGGCCAGTCACCAATTTCGTTTGACACCCCATTTGATCGTACTGTTGACAATAAATGTAGGTGAGTTACTGAGTTAAATCTTGTTCGGAAATCAGGATATACTGCATGTATCTCACTGCTTTTATTAAAAGCTTTCATTATGTCATGTAAGAAAAGTGCTAAGTGCTTTATTAATTAATGCTGGACACACGTTCAGCTACCACCAATATTACAACTGTATAAACGTGGCGTCCGTCAGCAGCTGAAAACAAGAAGCCATAGTCCCGAGGGCTATCGACTTGTGCCGATATGTATTGATCAGAACGGGGGCTAAGTGACACTTCTGCGGGGACACATGGTAACACCTTAACACTTGTTGTTTATGTTAAATCTTGTGGTTTTATTGTTTCGATTACAAAAAGTTATGTTTTAGAAACCTTAATTTCAGATTTGTATTTTGTATAAAATGATCTCACATTGTAAGTGTTATTACAAGTGTGGTAGAGGCGTGGAAGGGGGGGGGGGGGTGTTGTACGGTTAAAGAGGAGCGTTCTGGCACATAACATTTTATAAACTAAGAATTGTGAAATAGAACGTACCTTTAATGATACCTATGACTGAAACTTTGAAATTCTTAATTATCACCACCTGCTTTATTAAATTTACGCCAAATACTTTCGACGAGACGAATGGCTGCTGTTCGAAATTTCATTGATGCAGATTATATACTTGTGTAGTAATTTGTGAATTAGTAGTTGTAAATGTGCGTCATTACTCCCTTGTGTTAAAAAATTAGTTTAGTAAATATCATTAACGTCAATATGCAGCGGGATTTCGGAACGTATGTTGCGTTCGAACATTAAGAATTGCCTCGAAGAGAATGGCCTGTTGACACACAATCAAAACGGATTTAGAAAATATCGTTCTTGTGAAACACAACTAGCTCTTTGCTCACACGAAGTATTGAGTGCTATTGACAAGGGCTCTCAAATTAACTCTGTATTTCCTGATTTCCAGAAGGCCTTTGACACTGTACCTCACAAACGGCTTGTGAACGAACTGCGTGTTTTGGAATATCGTCCCAGTTATGTGGCCAGATTCGTGATTTCCTGTCAGAGAGGTCGCAGTTCGTAGTAGTTGACAGAAAGTCACAAGTAAAACAGAAGTGATTTCTGGCGCTCCCCGAGGTAGTGTAATAGGCGCTATGCTATTTCCTTATGTAGATAAACGATTCAGGAGACAACCTGAGCTGCTGTCTTAGGTTATTTGCAGATGATGTTGCCGTCTAGTAAACTTCAGTTACACGATAAATCAATCAAATTTAAGGGCCGTAAATTCAGCTAAATAACTAGGAAGTAGAATTACTAACAACAGTTAGAAAGAACACATAGAAAATGTTGTGGGGAAGGCGAACCAAAGACTGCGATTTGTTAGCAGAACTCTTAGAAGATGCAACAAATCTACTAAACAGACTGCTGCCTACACTACCTTTCTCCGTCCTATTTTGGAGTACTGCTGCGCTGCGTGGGATCATTACCAGAAAGGTTTAAGGGACTACATCGAGAAAGTTCAAAGAAGAGCGGCACCTTTTGTATTATCGAGAAATAGGACCGACAGTGTCATGGACATGATAAGGGGATTCGGCATCGACATGATTAAACAAAGGCGTTTCTCGTTGCGGCGGGATCTTTCTTTCGATCACCAAATTTCTCCTCCGAATATTAAAATATTTTGTTGACGCCGACCTACATAGGGAGAAACGATTATCATAATAATAAAGGGAAAACCAGAGCTCACGTGGAAGGATATGGGTGTTAGATTTTCCCGTGCACTGTTCGAGAGTGGAATAATAGAGAATCGTTGTGAAGGTGGTTCACTGAATCCTCTGCCAGGCACTGAAGTGTTATTTGCAGATTATCAACATAGATTTAGTTGGGTTTAAATTGCAAACCTGCTCGCTGTGCATGTACAGTAATTCCGTGTTTTTTCTACTCGTGATAAGTAGGTGTCTGAAATTTTTCTCAAGTCGTACTACACCATTAAACAAAACAAAAAATTAACTTTATTTTAAAGTTTACTTACTATATTTACAGGAACTTCAAAAAAAAATTTTATTCATCACCTGTCTGAAAGCATAAGTTCTGTTTCAATACTCTTTTAGCTTAACTGCTTCAGACGGAACATTTTACACGAATAATAATCCAAGAAAAATTGCAAGACAATAGAAGTAAAAGACCTAAATGTGGAAATTGATATCAAAAAGCTTCCTCGTTTGTATGTTGGGCCCTCAGAAGCAATACTCCTCTTTCCGAACCCCTTATTAATTGTCTGTCTTAGGATATATATAACTTATTCTCTTCTCCCTGAAGACATTTCAACAATTTACTGAAAGAATTTTCAAGAAAAACACTTTTATCAAAAAAGTTGTATTCCAGAGTTATCGAATCTTAAAATATAATTTTTCAAAATATCACTGTCACTGTTTTCTAGCCCTCATTTTTATGTTCCTACAAATGTATAGTTTTATGTAATTAACATTTTAGTTATTTCAGTTGGGATATTTAACTTTCTAGAGAAATGTTGGCCAAGACTAGAGTTATGATTTACATTTTTTGAGGGATTTAACAAATATCTTCACTGGCAATTGCGTATAACTATTAGTTACTTTTCTGCCTTTTAAGTTGCTGCTAGAAATACAATAACAGTGCAATTCATAGCTTTGTAAAAAAAAAAGAACAGTTTTAAGGCCTCTTCAAGTAGGAGTTACGCACAAATCAGCAGGCGCTCGGTAACAGGCTATCATTGGGTTACGTGTTTTCAGTCAGTGAGTCTACTTTAGCAGGGTGCAGTTAAACACACACAGCGCGAGACAGCTAAGACAGCCGATCAAAATACATTGTAATTCGAAGTGAATTGTAGAAAAAGAAAGAATTCCAGTGACCACAGTAATGAGTTTATTTTAGAAATACGCACACAGACTGAAATGTTAGATCCCACCGCCTATGCTGTGAACTATGAAACAACGGAAAAACGCCGCTGTTGTTCATCGCTGGCGTTATTATTCAAAATAGCGGCATCCGCAATAAAAAAAATCCCAATGATATCATCAATAATCGTTGTAAGTTTGGTAAAGTGGCACCATACCGTTACAACAGTGCTGGAAAACCAAAGAAATTCGAAGACACAAGATGCATATGCAAGAAGAAAACCACAAGATGTCCATCCATCGAGAATGAAGTGGTGGAAAACATTCATAATCTCTAGGAAAGAAGCCCAAAAAAATCAATGCGTCGTATCAGCACAGAAGCGAACGTGTCGCAGTCAACAGTTTCGCGTGTGATATTCACGACTGGATGACACTGCCGCTGGTAAACCTTTCAGGGTATAAGGTCGTCGTCCACGAAACTGTTCTGCTCCTAACGTTTTGTCCAGAACTGTGCTGGACATCTCCACAGGCGTTGCTCCTCCGTTGACTGACGGGTCGGACGTCTGTGAGCGACACATGTACTGTAGAAAAAGGGACGCTGCCGGAGTTATACGTGATAAGCAGAGATGACGTCGTCTTGTCAGAGATAAAAAAAAAAAACTGTTTAACGGTTCTGCAGGGCTACTGCCCATACGACGCTAAGTTTCATGGTCCCTTGTATCCTGTTAAAATGATCCCTAGGTTAATGAATTTCAATGGTTTCTATACATAGCTTTGGATAATAGTTAGTCGTCGTAGATAAAATATTTGTCAGAAAACTTCATTTCGTGACTTTCTGGTTGAAGAGCATGCTCTGCTATAGCTGATTTATCTATATTCCCTAGTCGCCAAAGACTTTTAGTTAGTTAGTTACGTGTTCCATTGATCAATCTGACGCTAACCGTTGTGATGTAGAACGTGACAAGTGGACTAGAAACGCTCACCTGAATAAAGAGATTTTTTTATAATTTTTATTACCTACCCCATTCCCTTAAATGGCACAAAATGCATTTATTATGCCTGGAGATTTTTTTATTCCTGTTCAAGAATTCATCTTTGGTATAGAAGTTGACAAGGAGATATGGTTTCAATTTATTTTTAAAACTATCACTGCTGTCTGTTAGACATTTTATTTCATCTGGTAATTTATCGATGTTTTACAGCAGAATATTTTACCTCTTTCTGTGCCAAAGAGTGATCAAGTAGAGGATAGTGCAAGTCTCCCTTTCTTCTAGTATTACAATCATGAATGTTACTGTTGTTTTTAAAATGGTCCATGTTGTTGAGAACCATTTTTATTACCGAGGTAATGAACTGTGATGCTGGTGTAAGAATTCGTAGCATTTTAAACATATGCCTATAAGATGTGCGACTCAGAGCCCCACACATTAATCTAACCACTTTCTTTTCGGAAGTGAATACTATTTGCCTAAGTGTTGAGTTACCCCAAAATATTATTCCGTAAGACATCAGAGAGTGAAAGTGTGCAAAGTATGTTAGCTTGCTAGTTACTATATCCTCAAAATTAGCGATTACTCTGATTGTAAAAGTTGCTAAACCTAGTCGCCTTAGGAGATCCAAAACACAAATTTTACTATTAAGATTCTCATCAATATGTAAAACCAAAAACCTAGTATACTATAGCCTGGCTACTGACTTCTGTTGATGTGTTACGTTTATTGATGGAACTGTACTCCTTGCAGTAGAAAATTGGATGTTCTGTGTTTTTCGAAGTACTGAGCAAGCCCATTCGTAGAAAACCAATCAGTAACTTTTCCAAAGACATTATTTGTAACATTTTCGATTGGAGTTTGTTTTACTGGATTAATAATGATGCTTCTATCATCAGCAACCAGCGTCAGTTTTGCTTCTTGTTTCAGATAAGAAGTGAGGTCATTCACATATATAAAGAATATTAGGGGACCCATTATCGGAGCCTGTGGAACACCAAATGTAATTTCACCCCAGTTAGATGAAGTGGGAAACTTCCTTAAATCACTTAACACATATAAAGGCACCTTTCTGTAGATATGACTTAAACTACTCATGTGCTGTTCCATTTATACCATAGAACTGTAACTTCTGTAACATAATGTCATGCTTAAGACAATCAAATGCTTTGGATAAGTCACAAGATATTCCTATTGGTGACATTTTACTATTTAAAGACTCTATTATGTAGACTGTGAAACTGTATACTGGTGGCTCAGGATAACAGCAGTTTTGAAATCCATACTGTAATTTACTAAGTACCCCATTACTGTTGAAATGGCTAACCACTCTTGAGTACATTACTTTTGTGTTCCTTTAGCTGTGTATTCAGGCTTCTCTTGGTTATTCCAATATAGGATTTACCACACGTATACAGAATTTTATGTACGCCACATGCTGATGGAGGAGGGCGTTCATCCTTCACAGATCAGAGTGCTTGACTTATTCTCTTTGTCCGTCTAAACCCAGTCTAATGTCATGTTTCTGTAAAATCTTTTCGATCTGATCTGTTGCTGTTTTAATGACAGGGAGAGAAATTGTATTCTTGCATCGTTGTGTTTCATGCGGACGGCCGAAGGACAAACGTGAAAAACAACAATGATAGAATACAGTTTTTCTCCCTTTCATTAAAAAAGTAACAGATCAGATCGGAAAGATTTTATTGAAACATGACATTAGACTGGGCTTAGACCAGCAAAGAAAATAAGTCAAGTATTCCGATCCGTGAAGGATTAACTCCCTCCTCTGTCAGTATGTGGCGTATAAAAAAATTCTATATATATATATATATGTGTGTGTGGTAAAGTTTATATTGGAACAACCGAGAGAAGCGTGAATACACAGCTAAAGGAACACAAAAGTCTTTGGCGACTAGGAAGAGTAGAGAAATCGACTGTAGCAGAGCAAGCTGTTCAACCAGGATGTCAGGAAGGGAACTTTTCTGTAACAAATATTTATCTACGACGAAGAACTATTATCCATGGCTATGTAGAGAAGTCGTTGAAATACACAAACCTTTATAAGCTCTCTACGTCTTGGAGATTATATGGGTTAATTAACGATTATTATGTTACAATCCTCTTGTTGTAGTTCACCGTGTGTATCGAGACTTCGTTCATTGTTAGATGCAATGGTGTGGTACTAACTGATGGAGACACATTAAGAACTGGTAAAAGTTAATTTATTTCCTTTATCACACTGCACAAACATAAACACACCATTATTCAAACTGTGTGCCACTACTATAAAACATAGAGATAAATTCTTCGCTATGTAGCCGCCTTTGGCTCGCGCAGCCTACACCTTCCGCAGCCTCTCAACTGCTTCTGCTTGCGATTCCTTGCGCCACTGGGCATTGTCGCCCTCCAAAGAACAACCACTTACAGATACTACACACCAGTACCCTACCATCCCCACCAAAACAAAACTAGAGTTATGTTACCATTTGAGGGGACTCAGAAGCCCTAGCGAAAGTTATACAATAAAAAATCAAAATTTGAAAATTATACTAATTATTATTTCATGTCAAAGTACTTGCAATAAGTATCTGATCCTGAGAACAAATGACTTTCAAAATATAACTAATGTTAATTAACCTTATCTCCACGCATATAAAACATGATCAATGAATACAGCAATTTGAAAATTATTTAATGACAGTAAGAACTTCGCAGATAATTTACTAACTGTCTGTTAATCAGCAATAAAAATGTAAAAAAGATAAGATAATGTAACTGACACAGTTTCCCTTTTGTTGGAGATATCAAGCATATTAGTAAAAGTTACTCTTAATTACACACATGAATCACAGTAAAAAGCATAATTGACACTAAGGAATGGATTATGAATAAATGAACCTAATTTTAAATAACCTAATACAAATGTAAAACCTATATACACAAAAGGATTGACACTATGCATCTGTTAAAACTACAGTTACAGGCATAAAACATTTTATCAATTAACTATTGAAATTTGTAAATTGACACACAGCACACAGACTACCTATACAAAAATCAGTACATACTTTTATAGAAATATTTTCCATTTACAACCAAGTTACATTGAGTGAATCATTTATAAACAAAAGACATTTTGTTGGCTTGAGCACTTTTCACACCATAAGGAAATATTGGGTACTCTGCTTTGGGGCGCTACCTATGAGCTGAGCAGAACTTCACACGATTTCACTTGGGGGAGTGGCATCGTCGCCGCTGAGGACTCACAAACACTATACGTAACACAGCACTTGTTACTCTGCTTTTATCACTGTCCTATGTGTTGAGCTGATCGTCACACGCAGTTACGACGTTTGATGCAAGGGAAGAGTGACATCGACGCCGCCGGAGACAGGAAGATCTAGGAGCTGTTGTTACGCCCACGAAGTATCGCCGCATTCCGCCGTACGGTTCGTCGGCGGCACGTTCCCGTTATGTTGACAAGTGCCGGAGTCCTGTCAGCTGTTCGTGACGTCAGCCACCTCCTCCTCCCCCAAACCGTAGCGCACCGGGCGGCGCAGGTCATTGGCAGGCAGGGATGAAAACAATAACATAACATTGCGGCAGCGTGAGGTAACAAAAGACTAGCGCGCTGCGCGCTTAGCTCTGCACAGTTTCCCGCTTCCTGAAAACCAAAACACACGCTACAAGCGTCGCTTCGTTGTCCACTGCTGCGCCCGTCACAGGACATAAGAGAAATTCACACGATATCAAACATAGAGAATAAAATGCACTCACTGCAGCTACCGACTACAGTCTTCAACATCTCACAATAGCTAGCGACTATTGTCCAAAGATTTGTCCCTCAGTAACGTAGCATATTTATAACTAATTGACACTTCCTTGCGATAGTTCAGGACACTTATACAACTTAATGTTCTCAACATGTTTTAGAATAATGCGGTTCATTGCACGAGCGTCAAGAACAATGCGTACTGTACGGTCCCTTTTACCTACAGCGTGTATTTGGTTCGAATATTCACTGTCTGATCTTTAAATTATTTGATTAGCCAACATCCTTTTGATTTCCTTGTTCACTGTCTCTCTCTTCGCTAAGGGTATTGCATACGATTTCCTGCGAAATGGTTCATGTTTCTTGACTTTAATTTTACAAACACATACTTTAATTAATCCAGGTAATTTTGAAAACAGGTCAACTTCGCGTCTCAGCGCTTCCGTTAATTCCTCTCTTTTTGCTTCCGTCAAGTTTACTGACGTCTGAATCTTGATTCGAATACCAGTCAGATCATCTTCATCATTATTCTTCTCTCGCAGAGCAGGATCTTCCTCAGAATCATCATAAGTCGCCAGTTCCTCTTCTCCTCCGAAACGCGTTAGCCTCATCTTCACGCACGCAGCGCCCTTATTTTCTTCATTAGTAAATCCTTTAAACATAATCTTCTTCTCGACATTATTTATTCTCGTCCGCAGACAAGCCTTTTTAAATTCAATACTGCACCTCATTTCAGTCAACCAATCGGTTCCAAGAACTAATCCGACATTAAGAGATCCAACAATTAACACGCTTTGCTCATACTCGTCTCCATTGATTATAAACTTCAATAGAGCTTGCCGTTTAATGGGTTTACTTCTATTACCTACAGCACTGGCAATACGTACGACGTTCTCGGGGAATGTTGGAAATGCCACCAGATTATTTAATTGTGAAAACAGATTTTCTGAAATTGCCCTCGCTTCGCTCGTTGAGTCCAGCAGTGCGTCCACAATAATTCCGCATACCTCCACCTCTACACAAGGCATTAAGATTTCTTGATCATTAATTTCATCCTCTCGATACAAATCGTCTTTAATATCATCTACTCGTTCACACTTGATTGCGTTAATCGGTACATCCGATCCATTTCTTGTAACTCGAGTTTCGGAGCGGGTGGTTTCCGAAACTTGACTTAGTCTACTGGTTCACGTTCCTGTGCATTACGCTCTGGGCTCCTTTCTTGTTCCGGCGATCGTTGTTGTCTTCTGTTTTCTTCATACTGTGATCTATCTGACTACTGATTGTAATTAAATCTGTTCGGTGCGTCGTACTCATTTCTTCCTTGTTTTCCGTCTCCTCTTCTATCAAATCTGCTTGGTCTTCCATTAGTCATAAATTCTTGTCGCGGTGGGCCATTACCACGCGAATGACGATCGTCATTATTTCTCTCGCGCCGTTCTCCTATGGTGAAGTACATCAATTCTATCGATCATTAGGCAGGTCTGCTGCATGTTCAATTTTGGAGTGAGTGCTAACTTTTCACGTATCGCGAAATCAATTCGTCTTCCTTGACCGGATCATCAAGATAGGCATTGTCGTTCCAGAATTTGTGAATGTATTCACGCATTGTTCCATAATGTCTTGCGTAGTTCGGCGGTGTAAGAATCTTTGATTTTACATCCCATTGTTTTTCTCGCGACCAAAATTTACCCAAGAATGCAGATTCAGATTCTTTGTACTGTGAATAATTTTCTGAAACACTGATGCCCCCGATATGTGCTTCGCCTTTCATGTGGCTAGTGCACGTATCAAGTTTGGCACGTTCCGTATAATGTCTTGTAAACGCGTGTTTAAATTGCTTAATAAAGGAAACTGCATGGATACATTGTTTCGGATCGTAATCTTGAAAGTTGCTTACGCTCAATTCATTCTCTACAATAACTTGAGGTACGTTAACCATGTTGTTATCAACTTCGCGTAACGCTGCATTGATTCCCTGACGAATAAGGTCTTTATTGACATTGTTGAAGCCATTTTCGGATGGCATTACCTTTTGGCGAATTTCGCCTACTTCGGTACTCAGTTCAGTACATTGCGTCTGTAGGCCTTGAACTAACTTAACAATTGTTTCTATGTTGCCGTTACATGTACTCTTAATTTTAAAAATTTCATCGCTTGAACCTTAACTGTTCATTTAACTTTGTTAACTAACGTGCTCGATTGTTTACCTTGTTCATTAAATTTTGTGTTAAGATCTTGCATTTTATTGTCAAGTTCTTCATGTTTGGTATCACATTCCTTTTGAAGCACCTTATGTTTCTGATTAAGTGAATTAGCGAGATCAGTTCGCAAGTTAACCATTGCATTTGATAAATTCTTTATTTCTTCACTGTCGTTCCTACTTTCCTGTTTGATTTCTCTCAACATCTGCACTATCAAATAGTTAGTGCTAACACTCGTTCCTGTTTGTTGTCTACTCACTGGTGTTGAACTAAGCGTCGTTGAATCGAAACTAACTACACCACTATCTTCCATTACGTTAAGTGTGGTATTCTCTAGTCCAAACTCGCATTTTGCATCGATTAAAGCGTTAACTTGTCCCTCCTCATTAATAACTTCACTGTTGTTTTACGTTGTGTCCGCCATGTTAACAATGTTCACAAAAATCACTGTCCGTTAATAATTAGTTCCAACACTTAATTTAAAAGATCATATTATAAATACCACAGTCTCTAACATAGCTCAGAGGTCCTTTCCTAATTTCTCCTGTGCAACGTGGAAAACAATTAGAAACGAAGCGCCGCGGTCGCAGTTAACTGCTTCACTCACCATGTGTTGTACTGTCTTCTCCGACGATCCGAAGATTGCGAAGGAATCGACGTCCGACACACGCGTTGCAAAATATAAGCTCCCTACGTCTTGGATATTATATGGGTTAATTAATGATTATTATGTTACAATCCTCTTGATGTAGTTGACCGTGTATATCGAGCCTTCGTTCATTGTTAAATGCAATGGTGTGGTACTAACTGATGGAGACGCATTAAGAACTGGTAAAATATAATTTGTTTCCTCTATCACACTGCACAAACATAAACACACTATTATTCAAACTGTGTGCCACTACTATTAAACACCGAGATAAATCCTTCGCTACGCAACCGCCTTTGGCTCACCCAGCTTACACCTTCCACAGCCTCTCAGCAACTGCTTTTGCTTGCGACTCCTTGCGCCACTGGGCATTGTCGCCCTCAAAAGAACAGCTACCTACAGATACCACACACCAGTACCCTCACAACTTGCAACAATTGTAATAGGAAAGAAGAGACCATGAAACCTAACGACAGTTAAGCTCTTAGTAGCTCTGCAGAACAGTTGAACATTTATTTTTAAATTTTTGACAAGACGACAATCCACAGTCCACAATCAAATTTTTCTACTTCTCACTTGCATCTCCGGCCATGCCCCTTTCTCTGCAGTATATATGTCGCCCTAAGACGTCAGACCTGTCAGACGGCAAGACTCAACGGAGAAGCAGCGCCTCGGAACATGTCGAGCGCAGTTCTAGACGAATCGTTAGGGACACAAGAGTTTCGTGGAGAGCGACCTTATACCCTTCACCAGCAGCAGTTTTGTGTGTGTTGCGCAAACGTCTGCAGTTGAAGGCTTACAGAACTCAAATGTTGCAGGCGCTAAAATCATCCAAGAAACCAAAACAGAGCCAATTATACATTGGTTTTCGCGCGTGGATGGAAGAAGATAATTTCGCAGACTGAGTTGTTCTCTCTGACGAAGCCACATCACACGTAAGTGACAAAGTGAACAAACATAATCTGAGATTATGGGGTACAAAAAATCCACGTGCCTCGCTGAAACATGGACGTGATTCTCCGAAATTTAATGATCTCTGCTCCATAAGCAACTGCAAAGTCTGTGGCCCTTTCTTCTTCCCAGAAACTACCGTTACAGGCATAACCTCTCTCGATATACCTTCCCTCTGACAGTTGTCTCAATTGACAGAAGATGTATCCGACATCATTTTGCATCAGGACGGAGCCCTCTACAATGGCATAACCTAGTACGTAGTCACCTCAACTAAAATCTGCCGCAATGCTAGATCGGTCGTGCTGGGTCGAAATACCTGCCGTTCAAGTTGTGGCTCCCCAAAGTAGACTAAACTCACACCCATGGAATTTTTCAGTTGGAGATGTGGGATGACATGGAGGGCACAGTTAACTGGATTGATCAGACTACGTTGGAACTCCTGTGGCAGGAAATGCAGCACCGGATGACATCTGTTCGTATCATAATTGGAGCCCACATTGAACATCTGTGAACGTCTGTGAGAGACAGCCTTTCAGGCTATGTGTGTGTTTCTGAAATTCGTAACTGTAGTCTGAGGAATACTTTATTTTGGTCTCACTCATTGTAATTCACCCAGTATATCCAGAATGAACAAATATATCGAGGTGAGGTTTACCCCAAGTTATCGCGGACAATATGACGAGTTTCCCGCAGTTCGTAAGTAATTTGTATCGTTATAGTAACTGAACTGGCATTGACTTTGTTTTTTTCTGATGGAACTATATACTATTTTCTGTGGCGTTTGAAAAAAAAGTGTCTAAGAGAACTTGAGTGACATTACGTGTATGTGACTTCATCAAATAGTACCGAGGTAACAGCGCCACTGTTCTGCCCTATTATACCAAACGTAAGCAAATACGTAACTTAGATACGATTTGTATTTTTATTATCACGGCTGCCATACAAAGTACTCAAAATGCTGACCTCGAGCACCGCTACACTCTATAAAGTGATTCTCGAGAAACGATACTACACGTTGTATTTCATCTGGAGTTAACGGCAGCACAGGTCGGTCTTATAAGCTATTTCATGTCTTCGAAAGTCGTCAGCGTATCCTAACAGAGGTCTTGCTTTCATTTTCGCGGCAGATGACTGTTTCAGTGCTCTCCAAATGTTCTTTTAAGAGTGCATGTCATTACATGTGCCGAATGGGAGGGACGTCCGCCATGTCGCTACCATTCTAACTGCTTAATGTCCAGTGGGATGTATTCGAATAACTGCGGCAGCAACATATAGTAGGAATTCGAGATACTTGAGTGTACTTAGATTCCAGTCAGTAAAACTGGGCGAGTCCTGAAAAACACCCACAAACGTTGATTTACGAAGAACGTGGTTTTTTCCAATTCTTTGTGTCAGAGTGAATTTCAACTGACGATTAGTGTTGTGTCGGTAGCTGGGCCGACACCGTGAAGTTGAGATGGCTGAAAATGAACTCTAGACTAACGCTGTAGCCGATAGGGCACGCACGGCTAAAGCAGACGGGCGTGAAGTCTGGAACATGAGAACTTATAAATAAATAAGAAGAAAAGTATGTAGATGCTTATTACTTATCTTTTTATTAGTCCTTGGAATACATCTCTCTTGAATACTCGTAAGCTATAGGCACTGATACCAATGGCGCCTTGCTAGTTCGTAGCCATTAACTTAGCTGATGGCTATTCTGTCTCTCGGCTAATGAGAGAGAAAGGCTTCGTACATCTGGTCGGTAGCTAGGTTCTCGTACAACTGGGCGGTAGCTAGGTTCTCGTACAACTGGGCGGTAGCTAGGTTCTCGTACAACTGGGCGGTAGCTAGGTTCTCGTACAACTGGGGCGAGTCCACTCTCGTATCACGAGACCTGCCTTGGTGGTGGCGCTAGGTCTGCGATCACAGTGGCGACACGCGGGTCCGACATGTACTACATGGACCGCTGCCGATTTAAGCTACCACCTAGCAAGTGTGGTGTCTGGCGGTGACACCACATTCCTCCCCCGCAAATCGGCGAACGGTCGTGAGATAAGGCTTCCGCCCGCCGTGGGGAGGACCACATGTTGACGTATGCGATGAGGTGGGGAGCCGAACAACAGGCGAGGCTGTGCCACCCGCACCCGGCCATTCGGTCCGAGGGGAGCTAGGAAACGCCTGCAAAACTAGTCCAGGGTGCACGTCAACATGCGGTGTATGCGCCCGTAAAGAGACAGGAGTGACCGAAGGGTCAACCTCCATTGCGTCGAGGTAGCCGACGCGCGATGACGTCATGTGGTCCGGAGCGGGCGGGAGGTCCATGGCGGAGGACAGCTGGTCACGGGAAGCGATCGGCGGCGCGTGACCCTGGGAGGCGCTTGGCGGCTGCAGCGAAGCGTCTAATGCGGGCGGCGCCGGCGGGAGAACAAGCGGCGGCGGCGGCGGCTGCTGCTGCTGCGGCGGCGGCGGCGCGTCGCCATCGGGCAAAATGGAAGGCATCGTCGGTAACACCTGGGGATGAGGCGAGCCAGTAGATGGGTCCCCAGGGCGCTGACCGGACGGCACCGTCGCTGAAAGCAGACGGGGAGCGGCAGAACCCGAGCGACGACAGAGGCGCAGCTGATTGAGATGCCGACGCACCTCACCAGAGGCCCCCAAAACCAAATACATCGCGCGGCCGAGGCAGCGAAGAATGCGCCCTGCGAGCCAACGCCGTGAACCTCGATAGTTGCGATAAAATACAACGTCGCCTGGAGCAAAAGCAGGAGTCTGCCGCTGCACAGGAACCTGATGCGGCGGATGCAGCAAAGACATCAAGGTGCGATGAGGACGACCGTGGAGCAACTCAGCCGGCGAGCGACCATCGCGGGGCTGAGAGCGATACGAAGACAAAAAGAGCAACAATGCGTCCTCCCGAGAATGCGACTCTTTCAATTTCAACATCTGTGACTTGAAAGTCCGGACCAATCGTTCAGCGGCACCGTTGGACTGAGGCGAAAACGGCGCGGATGTCAGATGTTGAATACCATTGGCCTGGCAGAATGACTGAAATTCTGCGGACATGAATTGTGGGCCATTGTCGGAAACAATAGTCTGCGGAAGACCTTCAATGCAAAAGATAGCAGACAACGCTTGGATGGTGGCGGAGGACGTCGTGGAAGACATCCGGACAACGAAAGGAAAGTTACTGAAGGCATCGACCAGAACCAACCATCGAGCATTCCAGAATGGACCAGCAAAATCAATGTGCAAGCGTTGCCAAGGGGAAGTGGCTTTCGGCCACGCAAAGACTTTCCGCGGCGGTGCGGACTGTTGTTCGGCACACGCCGGGCACGAAGAACACATATTCGTAATCGCAGCATCGATTCCGAACCAAGTACAGTGCTGACGAGCAAGTTGTTTCGTTCGCACTATACCCCAATGTCCTTGGTGAAGAAGCCGTAAAACAGAGGACTGTAACGAACGTGGGACCACGACTCTGGACTGATCATTATCAGAACGCAACAACAAAACACCACGTCGAACAAAAAGTCTCTCCTTGTGAGCAAAAAATCGGCGAACCAACGGATCCTCGATCCGAGACTTTGACAAAGGCCATTTCGTAGCAACAAAACGTAAAACAGTAGCAAGGACAGGGTCAGCAGCTGTGGCTGTAGCTACACGACGAAAATCAATCGGAAACGATTCGACCACTTCATCGGTTTCCGAATCAATGAACATGCAAGCAAGTTCGGAAGAATCGAATGCTTTATCCTCAGCAACAGGCAAACGGGACAACGCATCGGCGTTTCCGTGCTTAGCAGTGGACCGATACAAGATATCGTAGCGGTACTGCGAGAGCAAAATAGACCAGCGAATGAATTTCTGCGCTGTACGTGGAGGTACAGGCTTGGTCGGATGAAAAAGCGATGTCAAAGGTTTGTGGTCTGTGATGATGGTAAAGTGACGACCATACAAGAAATCATGGAACTTAGTAACACCAAACACGAGAGCCAAAGCTTCTTTCTCTATCTGTGAATAATTTCTTTGCGCAGACGACAGCAATTTGGACGCAAAGGCAATAGGGCGATCATGGGAGCCAACTTTGTGCGCAAGCACAGCACCGATCCCGAAATCCGATGCATCTACCATCAACAAAAGGGGTTTCTGGGGATCGAATGGCGTAAGGCAAGTATTAGAAAGCAACGCCGATTTCAACTGGCGAAAGGCGCGTTCACATTCCGTCGTCCAGACGAACGGAACACCTTTACGGCGTAAGCGATGAAGCGGAGCTGAAATAGAAGAGGCATTGCGCAGAAAGCGATGATAATAATTAATTTTACCCAACACACTCTGTAGCTGTTTCACATTTTGAGGGGAAGGCAATTCTTGTATGGCACAGAGGTGCTCTGGACTCGGATGTATGCCTTGGGCATTAATGACATGTCCCAGGTATGGTAAGTCACGAGCAAAAAACACACATTTGTCCTTCCTCAAGCGAAGACCATTTTGCCGCAAGACCTGAAATAATGTTCGTAAGTTCGCAAGATGATCTTCTTCTGTCTGTCCGGAGATCACTATATCGTCCAGATAGTTTGCTGCAGTAGGGACCGACGCACAAATAGTTTGTAAATATTGCTGAAACAAGGCAGGGGCGGATGCACACCCGAATGGCAGTCTTTTGAAGCGGTACAATCCAAGATGCGTGTTAACCACCAAAACGCGCTGGGATTCGTCGTCCACCGGTATTTGCAAGTACGCATCGGCTAGGTCCAACTTTGAAAAATATTTTCCCGGGCACAGTTTAGCAAAAAGATCTTCCGGGCGGGGCAAAGGAAAAGTAGCAGTCACTAGCTGTGGATTCACCGTGGCCTTGAAGTCCACGCAAAGTCTCAATTTTCCGGAAGGTTTTGGCAAAATTACTAAGGGTGAGGCCCAGAGAGAAGCTTGCACACGTTCAATTACACCCTGTGATTCGAGATCGTGTAACGTTCTTGCGACCTCATCACGCAATGCGTGGGGAACATTGCGCGCCCTGAAAAATTTCGGTTGCGCGTTTACCTTCAGTTCTAAATGTGCTTCATAGTTTTTAGCGCAACCTAAGACCGGTGCAAAAATGTCTGCAAATTCGTCACACAGCCGAGAAACACTGTCTGTAGGCACAGTCTGATTCACTGATAGCACCTGATTTACAATAGACATGTTAAACAACTGAAACAAGTCTAGACCAAACAAGTTCACCGCAGAAGAAGAACGAAGAACGTAAAATGACACAAGTTTTGTTTGTCCCTTGTATGTTGCAAGAAGGCTGCACTGTCCTAACACAGGAATTTTCTGTCCGGAATATGTAGTTAGCGTAACATTTGCGGAACGCAACGGAGGTTTGCCCAGTTGTTTGTACGTGTCATGATTGAGCAATGAAACTGCAGCTCCGGTATCGAGCTGGAATGGTATCACTTTGCCTTCAAAGTCTAAGTCCACAAAAAGTTTATTGTCCTGCTGACGACAAAAGCGACTGTTTTGTGCAATTGGAACAGACACTGGTACAGAATCACTTGCTAATTGACGTGATTTCCGGCGACGTCGACGCACAGTTTTTGTGGGACGAACACAGTCACTGTTAGAGAAAGTGTCACTGGACGAAGTGGAATTAACGACATGAATGTCCATAGGCGAAGGTCCACGAGCCTGAGTGTCCTTGGTTCGATTCCGGCGCGAAGCAAAGGGCCTGGAATGATTGTGATTGTCTGATCTGAGCTTTGTCTGGCAAACACTTTGAACATGTCCTTTCTTATTGCAGAAAAAGCAAATAGCTTGGCGTGACGGGCAATGTTCACGCGAATGTCTAGTAGCACACCGCGGGCATGATTTCACTGCATTTGTGTGCTGGCGCGGCACACGTGGCATAGCGCGCGGCGGCAGCTGCGTTTGTTTGTGCGATGGCAGTTGACCGGGCCGCGCAGCGCGTCCAGCGGGCCGGTTAATGTTACACACGGCTGGCGAAGTTTCAAAAGATTCCTGAGCACAGTCAAGTGTGTCCTGTCTATCCAATATGTCTATCACTTGTTGAAGGGAGGGATTAACTAGTTTCAAAATTTGCTTCCGTATGCGAACATCAGAAACGTTCTGTGCAATTGCATCACGCACCATTGTATCTGAATAAGAAAGACCACAGTCACATTCAAAGGCACAGTCCCCAGTAAGTCCTTGCAATGTTGCTACCCACTCCCTATTAGTTTGACCGGCCGTACGTTTTGTACGAAAGAACGTATACCGTTTTGCAACCACATTAACTGTTTCTTTGAAATAGGCATCTAATGCAGACAAAATTTCCTCGTAGGACAGAGTTGCTACGTCTCGTCGGGGAAACAATTTCACTATCACACGGTATGTGGACACACCGACACAAGAAAGCAAAAACGGCTGCCGCTCATTACCTTGAATTCTGTAGGCAGCGAGGTGAAAGTTGAACTGGCGAGACCACTCGTGCCAGGTCTCATCGGCTGCCACGTATGGTCGAAAGGGAGGTGCAACAGCGTTTAGTGGCAGCGGTAGCGAAGAAGCGGCGGCGGCCGCATCGGTTTGAATGGTACGTTGACCCTGGACGAGCTGTCCAAGGGCATCCAGTAACACCTGCGTCTGCTGATTCTGCAAGCGATAAAATTCGGACAGTACATCTGGAGAATGTGGCGAAGCCATGACACAATTAAATGTAAGCAATCAGAAATAACACTTTAAATCGTCGCCAATGTCACAAACGAATTGATACAAACTCTTTTGCTCGTCGCCAATAAATGTTGTGTCGGTAGCTGGGCCGACACCGTGAAGTTGAGATGGCTGAAAATGAACTCTAGACTAACGCTGTAGCCGATAGGGCACGCACGGCTAAAGCAGACGGGCGTGAAGTCTGCAACATGAGAACTTATAAATGAATAAGAAGAAAAGTATGTAGATGCTTATTACTTATCTTTTTATTAGTCCTTGGAATACATCTCTCTTGAATACTCGTAAGCTATAGGCACTGATACCAATGGCGCCTTGCTAGTTCGTAGCCATTAACTTAGCTGATGGCTATTCTGTCTCTCGGCTAATGAGAGAGAAAGGCTTCGTACATCTGGTCGGTAGCTAGGTTCTCGTACAACTGGGCGGTAGCTAGGTTCTCGTACAACTGGGCGGTAGCTAGGTTCTCGTACAACTGGGCGGTAGCTAGGTTCTCGTACAACTGGGGCGAGTCCACTCTCGTATCACGAGACCTGCCTTGGTGGTGGCGCTAGGTCTGCGATCACAGTGGCGACACGCGGGTCCGACATGTACTACATGGACCGCTGCCGATTTAAGCTACCACCTAGCAAGTGTGGTGTCTGGCGGTGACACCACATTCCTCCCCCGCAAATCGGCGAACGGTCGTGAGATAAGGCTTCCGCCCGCCGTGGGGAGGACCACATGTTGACGTATGCGATGAGGTGGGGAGCCGAACAACAGGCGAGGCTGTGCCACCCGCACCCGGCCATTCGGTCCGAGGGGAGCTAGGAAACGCCTGCAAAACTAGTCCAGGGTGCACGTCAACATGCGGTGTATGCGCCCGTAAAGAGACAGGAGTGACCGAAGGGTCAACCTCCATTGCGTCGAGGTAGCCGACGCGCGATGACGTCATGTGGTCCGGAGCGGGCGGGAGGTCCATGGCGGAGGACAGCTGGTCACGGGAAGCGATCGGCGGCGCGTGACCCTGGGAGGCGCTTGGCGGCTGCAGCGAAGCGTCTAATGCGGGCGGCGCCGGCGGGAGAACAAGCGGCGGCGGCGGCGGCTGCTGCTGCTGCGGCGGCGGCGGCGCGTCGCCATCGGGCAAAATGGAAGGCATCGTCGGTAACACCTGGGGATGAGGCGAGCCAGTAGATGGGTCCCCAGGGCGCTGACCGGACGGCACCGTCGCTGAAAGCAGACGGGGAGCGGCAGAACCCGAGCGACGACAGAGGCGCAGCTGATTGAGATGCCGACGCACCTCACCAGAGGCCCCCAAAACCAAATACATCGCGCGGCCGAGGCAGCGAAGAGTGCGCCCTGCGAGCCAACGCCGTGAACCTCGATAGTTGCGATAAAATACAACGTCGCCTGGAGCAAAAGCAGGAGTCTGCCGCTGCACAGGAACCTGATGCGGCGGATGCAGCAAAGACATCAAGGTGCGATGAGGACGACCGTGGAGCAACTCAGCCGGCGAGCGACCATCGCGGGGCTGAGAGCGATACGAAGACAAAAAGAGCAACAATGCGTCCTCCCGAGAATGCGACTCTTTCAATTTCAACATCTGTGACTTGAAAGTCCGGACCAATCGTTCAGCGGCACCGTTGGACTGAGGCGAAAACGGCGCGGATGTCAGATGTTGAATACCATTGGCCTGGCAGAATGACTGAAATTCTGTGGACATGAATTGTGGGCCATTGTCGGAAACAATAGTCTGCGGAAGACCTTCAATGCAAAAGATAGCAGACAACGCTTGGATGGTGGCGGAGGACGTCGTGGAAGACATCCGGACAACGAAAGGAAAGTTACTGAAGGCATCGACCAGAACCAACCATCGAGCATTCCAGAATGGACCAGCAAAATCAATGTGCAAGCGTTGCCAAGGGGAAGTGGCTTTCGGCCACGCAAAGACTTTCCGCGGCGGTGCGGACTGTTGTTCGGCACACGCCGGGCACGAAGAACACATATTCGTAATCGCAGCATCGATTCCGAACCAAGTACAGTGCTGACGAGCAAGTTGTTTCGTTCGCACTATACCCCAATGTCCTTGGTGAAGAAGCCGTAAAACAGAGGACTGTAACGAACGTGGGACCACGACTCTGGACTGATCATTATCAGAACGCAACAACAAAACACCACGTCGAACAAAAAGTCTCTCCTTGTGAGCAAAAAATCGGCGAACCAACGGATCCTCGATCCGAGACTTTGACAAAGGCCATTTCGTAGCAACAAAACGTAAAACAGTAGCAAGGACAGGGTCAGCAGCTGTGGCTGTAGCTACACGACGAAAATCAATCGGAAACGATTCGACCACTTCATCGGTTTCCGAATCAATGAACATGCAAGCAAGTTCGGAAGAATCGAATGCTTTATCCTCAGCAACAGGCAAACGGGACAACGCATCGGCGTTTCCGTGCTTAGCAGTGGACCGATACAAGATATCGTAGCGGTACTGCGAGAGCAAAATAGACCAGCGAATGAATTTCTGCGCTGTACGTGGAGGTACAGGCTTGGTCGGATGAAAAAGCGATGTCAAAGGTTTGTGGTCTGTGATGATGGTAAAGTGACGACCATACAAGAAATCATGGAACTTAGTAACACCAAACACGAGAGCCAAAGCTTCTTTCTCTATCTGTGAATAATTTCTTTGCGCAGACGACAGCAATTTGGACGCAAAGGCAATAGGGCGATCATGGGAGCCAACTTTGTGCGCAAGCACAGCACCGATCCCGAAATCCGATGCATCTACCATCAACAAAAGGGGTTTCTGGGGATCGAATGGCGTAAGGCAAGTATTAGAAAGCAACGCCGATTTCAACTGGCGAAAGGCGCGTTCACATTCCGTCGTCCAGACGAACGGAACACCTTTACGGCGTAAGCGATGAAGCGGAGCTGAAATAGAAGAGGCATTGCGCAGAAAGCGATGATAATAATTAATTTTACCCAACACACTCTGTAGCTGTTTCACATTTTGAGGGGAAGGCAATTCTTGTATGGCACAGAGGTGCTCTGGACTCGGATGTATGCCTTGGGCATTAATGACATGTCCCAGGTATGGTAAGTCACGAGCAAAAAACACACATTTGTCCTTCCTCAAGCGAAGACCATTTTGCCGCAAGACCTGAAATAATGTTCGTAAGTTCGCAAGATGATCTTCTTCTGTCTGTCCGGAGATCACTATATCGTCCAGATAGTTTGCTGCAGTAGGGACCGACGCACAAATAGTTTGTAAATATTGCTGAAACAAGGCAGGGGCGGATGCACACCCGAATGGCAGTCTTTTGAAGCGGTACAATCCAAGATGCGTGTTAACCACCAAAACGCGCTGGGATTCGTCGTCCACCGGTATTTGCAAGTACGCATCGGCTAGGTCCAACTTTGAAAAATATTTTCCCGGGCACAGTTTAGCAAAAAGATCTTCCGGGCGGGGCAAAGGAAAAGTAGCAGTCACTAGCTGTGGATTCACCGTGGCCTTGAAGTCCACGCAAAGTCTCAATTTTCCGGAAGGTTTTGGCAAAATTACTAAGGGTGAGGCCCAGAGAGAAGCTTGCACACGTTCAATTACACCCTGTGATTCGAGATCGTGTAACGTTCTTGCGACCTCATCACGCAATGCGTGGGGAACATTGCGCGCCCTGAAAAATTTCGGTTGCGCGTTTACCTTCAGTTCTAAATGTGCTTCATAGTTTTTAGCGCAACCTAAGACCGGTGCAAAAATGTCTGCAAATTCGTCACACAGCCGAGAAACACTGTCTGTAGGCACAGTCTGATTCACTGATAGCACCTGATTTACAATAGACATGTTAAACAACTGAAACAAGTCTAGACCAAACAAGTTCACCGCAGAAGAAGAACGAAGAACGTAAAATGACACAAGTTTTGTTTGTCCCTTGTATGTTGCAAGAAGGCTGCACTGTCCTAACACAGGAATTTTCTGTCCGGAATATGTAGTTAGCGTAACATTTGCGGAACGCAACGGAGGTTTGCCCAGTTGTTTGTACGTGTCATGATTGAGCAATGAAACTGCAGCTCCGGTATCGAGCTGGAATGGTATCACTTTGCCTTCAAAGTCTAAGTCCACAAAAAGTTTATTGTCCTGCTGACGACAAAAGCGACTGTTTTGTGCAATTGGAACAGACACTGGTACAGAATCACTTGCTAATTGACGTGATTTCCGGCGACGTCGACGCACAGTTTTTGTGGGACGAACACAGTCACTGTTAGAGAAAGTGTCACTGGACGAAGTGGAATTAACGACATGAATGTCCATAGGCGAAGGTCCACGAGCCTGAGTGTCCTTGGTTCGATTCCGGCGCGAAGCAAAGGGCCTGGAATGATTGTGATTGTCTGATCTGAGCTTTGTCTGGCAAACACTTTGAACATGTCCTTTCTTATTGCAGAAAAAGCAAATAGCTTGGCGTGACGGGCAATGTTCACGCGAATGTCTAGTAGCACACCGCGGGCATGATTTCACTGCATTTGTGTGCTGGCGCGGCACACGTGGCTTAGCGCGCGGCGGCAGCTGCGTTTGTTTGTGCGATGGCAGTTGACCAGGCCGCGCAGCGCGTCCAGCGGGCCGGTTAATGTTACACATGGCTGGCGAAGTTTCAAAAGATTCCTGAGCACAGTCAAGTGTGTCCTGTCTATCCAATATGTCTATCACTTGTTGAAGGGAGGGATTAACTAGTTTCAAAATTTGCTCCCGTATGCGAACATCAGAAACGTTCTGTGCAATTGCATCACGCACCATTGTATCTGAATAAGAAAGACCACAGTCACATTCAAAGGCACAGTCCCCAGTAAGTCCTTGCAATGTTGCTACCCACTCCCTATTAGTTTGACCGGCCGTACGTTTTGTACGAAAGAACGTATACCGTTTTGCAACCACATTAACTGTTTCTTTGAAATAGGCATCTAATGCAGACAAAATTTCCTCGTAGGACAGAGTTGCTACGTCTCGTCGGGGAAACAATTTCACTATCACACGGTATGTGGACACACCGACACAAGAAAGCAAAAACGGCTGCCGCTCATTACCTTGAATTCTGTAGGCAGCGAGGTGAAAGTTGAACTGGCGAGACCACTCGTGCCAGGTCTCATCGGCTGCCACGTATGGTCGAAAGGGAGGTGCAACAGCGTTTAGTGGCAGCGGTAGCGAAGAAGCGGCGGCGGCCGCATCGGTTTGAATGGTACGTTGACCCTGGACGAGCTGTCCAAGGGCATCCAGTAACACCTGCGTCTGCTGATTCTGCAAGCGATAAAATTCGGACAGTACATCTGGAGAATGTGGCGAAGCCATGACACAATTAAATGTAAGCAATCAGAAATAACACTTTAAATCGTCGCCAATGTCACAAACGAATTAATACAAACTCTTTTGCTCGTCGCCAATAAATGTTGTGTCGGTAGCTGGGCCGACACCGTGAAGTTGAGATGGCTGAAAATGAACTCTAGACTAACGCTGTAGCCGATAGGGCACGCACGGCTAAAGCAGACGGGCGTGAAGTCTGGAACATGAGAACTTATAAATGAATAAGATGAAAAGTATGTAGATGCTTATTACTTATCTTTTTATTAGTCCTTGGAATACATCTCTCTTGAATACTCGTAAGCTATAGGCACTGATACCAATGGCGCCTTGCTAGTTCGTAGCCATTAACTTAGCTGATGGCTATTCTGTCTCTCGGCTAATGAGAGAGAAAGGCTTCGTACATCTGGTCGGTAGCTAGGTTCTCGTACAACTGGGCGGTAGCTAGGTTCTCGTACAACTGGGGCGAGTCCACTCTCGTATCACGAGACCTGCCTTGGTGGTGGCGCTAGGTCTGCGATCACAGTGGCGACACGCGGGTCCGACATGTACTACATGGACCGCGGCCGATTTAAGCTACCACCTAGCAAGTGTGGTGTCTGGCGGTGACACCACAATTAGTGCATATCGCGAAGATTAACTTGCACGTAGTAAACGACGCTTGTTCCTTAAGCAAAACTTTGCATAAATATGCCGCATCACATTGTACTTCTCGCTAATAACATTATGAGAACTGTAACCAACTTTGGAAGTCATTTCCAGAAAGCTGTAGATGCAGCGAAATGTGAAGAGGATGAAATGCGATGAAATATAGTACTCGCAGAACAGTCGTTTGGGTGATTTCTTCCGTATTTCTGAGAGGCCTCTTGGTGACATTTGTTGTATGCTTTGCGAATGTCCCAATAGCTTTACGAACAAGTCATCTCATTTTTACAACAGCAGAACACAGACTGACTCGGTTGAAGTGCACAGGTAAACACAAAAACCATACCTTTCGTTCCATTCAGTATAACAGGGCAGACGTTTGTGGAACCTCTTCTCCTGACAGTGGGACAGCGGTTTGCGGCCCTGTTATCTTGATACTATTTGATCAAGTACCACACACGTAATGTTACTGAAGATCTTTCCTATGCAACAGAAAATAGTATATATTTATTTTAGAAAAAATGTTCTTGTCGTACTTCGGCGACTACAGACGATAAAAATTACTTGTAAACGTCAAGATATTTGTCATACTGTGCGCTACAACTTGAACAAAACCGCACCTCGATGTATTTCTTCATTCTACGCCAATATATTTGGGTTGGTCCACGTTACCTGGCTATCCCTGTGTAAGTAGTCACTATGTGCTACGTTACTTCAAAACAGAGTGTGTATTGGCTCTGAGCACTATGGGACTTAACTTCTGAGGTCATCAGTCCCCTAGAACTTAGAACTACTTAAATCTAACTAACCTAAGGACATCATACACATCCATGCCCGAGGCAGGATTCGAACCTGCGACCGTAGCGGTAGCGCGGTTCCCGACTGCAGCGCCTAGAACCGCTCGACCACACCGGCCGGCCCAGAGTGTGTATTGTTGTCATTAATTAATGTTCAGGAAATCATTCGTGAAAAGTCACCATTAAGAAACATCTGTTGAATAACGATCAAGTGTTGTAGCTGTTAGTGAAATTTCGTTGTATTCTCCGTAATCTGTGTGAGTTTACTGATTTGTGGTACTGAAAGTATGAAGCCCAATCTACAGGATGTTTGTTTTAACCTGAGACAACTAAATATCTCCAAAGCGAAGCATCGTAGGAAATAAATGTTCTAAGTGAAAAGTTCATATTTGCCAAGTGGTTATCTGCCTGTGCTGCAACTGGCCACCTCTTAAGCACCTCCCCCTCCTCCTCCCATGCGTGGATTGGGTCACCATTGTACTTTCAAATGGGAGCTCACCATTTTTATGGAATATTCAGATTGTGCGCCAAAAAATATGTACGGTTTACTCAAACCATTGCTTCGATTAGTGGGAGATGGCGTCGTAATCGACAAATATCAAGTGTTCGTGTTTTTACAGTTAAGAACCGACGAATTTGATTCTGCATTTCACTTCCGATATAATGTAAACTTTTGTCTTCTAACAGTTGATACTGATGTTGAGACGTTATTTGAGTGATGCAAATGTGATTATCCAGTACAAATAGTATGGTTACATATTGATATTTCAGGCGAGTAATCTACTTGCATGGAAACGTAGTTTCCTGCTCCTTACGGGGTTGATTGTGGTGATTCCCCAAACCACTGGAATGATTGATGTCAGTGGCTGCCCTCGAACTCCGCCGTCAGGGTGGTTCCATCCTACCTCCGTAGCTCTAGCGCTGGCCGCTACGCGACTGCATGCGGAATACAAACGGCAACCATTATAGTAAAGCAAAATGTTCATGAAGTGATACTAACAGGGGCTCAGGCCATAGATACTCACCGAAATCAACCACCCTAATGGTGGAAGGGAAGGAGACTCACCGAAGCCGGCCAGTGTGGCCGAGCGGTTCTAGGCGCTACAGTCTGGAACTGCAAGACCGCTACGGTTTCAGGTTCGAATCCTGCCTCGGGCATGGATGTGTGTGATGTCTTTAGGTTAGTTAGGTTTAAGTATTTCTAAGTTCTAGGGGACTGATGACCTCAGAAGTTAAGCTCCATAGTGCTCAGAGCCATATGAACCATTTGACTCACCGAAATCAAGCAGCTCAATGGTGTGAAATAGGGGTATTCACCGAAATCAAGCACCCCGATGGGAACATAAAATTTACACCCAAGTCGTTGTTCCTGGATCATTCTAAAAGTAGTTTCTAACCAGACACTGAAACGGGTAACCGTATTGTACTGTACAATCAAATTTGCAACACTAAAGCAAAATGCAAACTTAAAATCAACCGTTAGATCACAAAGGTTTACATTTACATCGTAAATGACATTTAGAATCAGATGCGTCGGCTCTTAATTGCAAAATCCGGCACACTTGATATTTATCGATTACAGTGCCGTCAATAACGAGTGGAGAACAACCGTTTGAGTAAACGGTACGTATCGTTTGCGTACAGTCAAAATATGAGATAAAAATGTTGGGTTTTCATTTAAAAATACGAAGTAGACCACATCAATGCATGAGGGAAGGATAGGTAGTGGCCAGTTGTAGCACAGACAGATGTCTCCTTTACTAATATTAAATTTTCACCCAGAACGTCTCTTGGTACGAAGTGTTGTTTTCGAGATATTAAGTTGTCGCAAGTTAAATCAAACACCCTATATAACAGTTGATCATCATAGATAGAGACAGCGACAATAAATGAGAAGAGAATGAAAATACGTGTTGCTGCAATTTAGTAGCGTAAGTTTATTCAGCGCTCTTGACATCGACAATTAGACTTTAGAAAAAGAAGAAAATTGAAAAGAAGACAGTCGAGGCACACGATTAACAATCCAGTAAGCTCGCTGACTCTTCGGGGACTTGCAAACACAGATCACGATGACGAAGGGGACAATCTTCTTGAAGCACACTTTGAATTAAAGCGAGTAGTGTGTGTACGGGTTTTGTACTGCGCCAAGAAAGGGAATTTTTGTTCTTTAGATGTTCTGGCCGTCACACTGCGTCAAACTAAATCCACACCTCCTTCCAGCTTAGTGGTTGCCTGAATGAAGGGCTACCTACAATGCTATTGTGTATGTCGTGCCAACTGATTCAGTAGTAATCTGAAACACTCAGTGAGCTGGAGGCAAATCAGCCAACAACCTACTTCCTGTTTTTATTTAAATCAGGTAATCTATGTCTTATTAAATGGTGGAAACGTTGGGAGGGCAAAACTAATATAGTTTCCGTTGTTGGCGTTTTGTTAAATTTTTTTCCTTTTAAGAAACGGCGAGTTTAAATGGTTAGAGCACGTGCTCTAAATGTTGACCACCCTTCAAATATGCATATCTGATGCAGTCTATATATAATTCTACATGACTACTCCGCAAGTCACGTTAAAGTGCCGCGCCGTGAGTCGAAAGAGCCACCTTCAGACAGTTCTCTATAGTTCCACTATCGAACATCGCGCGGGAAAACTAAACACTTAAGTTTTTTCGTCTGAGTTCTGATTTCTCTTATCGCGATGAACATTTCTCCGTCTGTAGATGGGAGCCAACAAAATACCATCGCATTAATAGGACAGAGCTCGTGATTTAAATTTCTTGAAAAGGTCCTGCCACAGCATAAAAACGCGTTTGTTTTGATGATTCCCACCCAACTCCCGTATCATATGTGTGACATTGTATAACACGAAAGGAGCTGCCCTTCTTTGAGCTCTTTCAGTGTACTCTGTCAAACCTCTCTGGTGCGGATCTCATATCACGCATTATTACTCCAGAAGAGAACGGTAAAGTGTAGTGTAGACACTTAGGGGGCCGATGTATGGATGTGTGATGCTGCAGTGCAATTTCACTGCAGTCAGGGCTAGTAAACAGGGGAAATGTCAATACTAGCGAATAAATTCTTTGGGAATTTCATTCCGTGTACTCGGTTGGACTGTAACTATGCCTCGCAGACAGGTGCGTGAGCAGTACATGCAGACGTCAGCATTTGAGATAGGACGCTTGGTTGGGCCCAAAGAATCCGTTTGGAGTAAGTGATATGAATAGGAGCGATGCAACTATTCAACAGTGTCAAGAAAGACGCGGTATGCCTACTGAGACGACAGAACGTGGGGAAAGAACGACACGTAATTTGTGCTTTAGTGACCACAAGGGCCATTAATAGGCGGCTCACGGTAAGAGGCTAAGCTCATGGCGCCCCTTGTGCAGACCATTGATCTCCGTACATCAACAAGCCCGTTTCCAACGGTGTCGGACACATTCGGCTTAGAATCTCGTTGACTGGAGTAAAATTGTCTACAGTGGTAAGTCCCGCTTCGAACTGAGCCCCGATGACCTACGAAGACGTGTCTGGAGACGCCACAGACAGTGGTTGGATACCAACCTGGCTGTCGCCCGCCAAACGGCCCGACAACCAGGAATGATTGCTGGGGTGCCATTTCGTTTCACAGCGGGACCCCTTGGGTTGTAATACGCGACAGCCTTGCAGCACAGCGGCACGTCGACGATATTATACCCACTGTTTTGCAGCCCTTCATGGCAAGCATTCGGATAATTCCTTCGTGGTGTGTCGTTTTCGTTTTTTTCTTTTTTCTCTTAGAGTGTATATTACAATATACCTGCACTGACGAGTAGTGTTTGAAAATTAATAAAGCAAAAACAATTAAATTCACCATCTATAGGAATGTAAATAAGTAATGTTGCAATCATTTATTAAAAATGACCACCTGTTCAACAGCATGTTGATCCACCTTTAGAACGCAGTTCACCAGCGATTCCACGTGGCACTGATTCGCATTAGTATCTGGCAGGTTTCCTGAGGTATATGGCATGAGATATCTACGCTGATGTCGCGCAATTCCCGTAGATTACAGGCTGGTGGTTTGTGGGTGCGGTGAAGGCCCACGATAACGTCCCAAACGTGGTCCATCCGATTCACATCTAGCGAATTTGGTGTCCAATATGTCGTCTTGAATGTATTATCAGACATCTAAAACTATTGCTGCAAGATTCTGTCCTTTTCACACAAACAGTTATCCTGTTGGAAAATTCCATCGACGTCGGGAAGAACATCAAACTTAAACGCATGCAAGTGCTCTGAAATACTGTTCACATAGTCCACAGCTGTCATAGTGGCTTTGATTACTAACACAGGCGCGATGGAAGCCCTGGTGAGTGTTCATGTACCATTATACTGTCCCTACAGGCCTGATTCCGTGGCGTGCTGGATGTTTCTAGCGGCCGTTCGCCTGCATGACGGTGTCTCTGAAAGCGATAGTCGACGTTGTGTATCAAGAAACGTGATTCACCCGACCGGGCGACGCGTTTCCACTGATACGTCCCTCGTCGTGTGCAACACTATATATTATTGCTTTCATTAGACCTGCTGTCTATATTTGCGTAATAGTAACTGACATAAGAGGGCTCTGGACAGTGCAGAATTGTTATAAAGCATAAACATACACGTTGAATTTGCTAAATGGTGACAAACTGCAGGAAAAGTTCCATCAGAGGATAATGAGCAAAGCAGTGCAAATGTAAATATAGCCGGAAATGCTGTGTTTAAGCTACAGAATATTTATTAATTCGCCACGTGTGTACAGTACAATGCAGTGCACAGCATGTTCTATCAACACCATTAGACATGATGTTCGAAGTGCTCCCACTGGCTTCTGGGTATGCACTAACACGATGCAGCAGCAACTGACGCACACGTCCAAATACGCCATCCTGCAACAGAATAGTGTCACAGGGAGAATGAGTTGGTTGTTACAGTGTCTGCATTTCTGGGTTGGGTTCCGTATACACTTCTGTCAGATTTTTCCACAGGTATAAGTTTCAGGGTTTAGCTTCAGCGATCAGGACGGCCATGCAGCTGGACTTACTAAAAAATGACTCTGAGCGATATTGGACTTAACATCTGAGCTCATCAGACCCTTAGACTTAGAACTACTCAAACCTAACTAATCTAATGATATCACACACATCCATGCCCGAGGCAGAATTCGAATCTGTGACCGTAGCAGCAGCGCGGTTCCGGACTGAAGTGGACTTACTGTCCGAACCGTCAGTTATGAAGATATTGTCAAGATGCCTCCACATGTAAATTCTGAAGTAAGCTGAAACTCTACAAGTTGTAGCCACAACACATTTCGTAGCGCCAAAGGTATGTCTTCCACCAAGGGAAGTACGGTTATCTGCAGGAAGTGCAAATACGCATCGTCTGTGAGGCATTGTGGAAGGGTGACTGGTTCCATGAGGCGGTCGCCAATAATACCTGCCCATACACTAAGGCTGAACTGGTGGTGATGGTTTTCTGCCACCACTCCATGGGGATCCTCTGTAGCCTGAAAGTGGGTGTTGTGAAGTTTGATCGCATTGGGCCGCTTAAATGTAGCCTTATCTTTGAACAGAATGAATTACAGATATTCCATCACCTCGTGGCCTGTGCGATGAACCAGCAACAATAACATTTTTAGAGGGGCCAGTCCTTAGGTAATGAGGTCAGCATGCATTGTAAGTGATACCGAATGTAATAGTTGTCAAGCAAACTATACCAAACAGGCATCTGGCTTACGCAATGCTGGCAGGCCACCTGTCTGATGCTGATACTGCTGTCATGTTGCACATGAATCAGCACCTGTTCCTCCAACGCCTTCGTATGTACCTGGCATACACACTTTTTACGGTTATCCTTTCAGGGAATCGACCCTGTCTCACACTAACGATGAAGTACTATTGTGAATACTTTATGCTGCAGTTGCTGTCGGTGCGGATACATTTCCCAGTACAGTCGCGCTACTGTCAGCACATTGTCGTTTGCATCCCAATACATATGTGCCATACGGCCTGTTCCTGGTTGGTTTAACGGGCATCACCTTGCAACACTGCACTGCACAACATATATGCACATAAGACTGTGTCAGTAAAAGCAAAGAAGCAGGTGCCCTTAGTACTGATGTGCGAAAATGCTGCTGTCAGATGAACATTACTACTCTCTTTACTGTGGATGTAATACACTATAACAGATAGAACATTGCCTCTTACCTGATGTGTTCTGAGGCGTTCTTTCCATCATTAAAGCTTACACTGTCATGAACTTTTATTTCCAGCTTGAAGTGGGTGTACCTCCCATGCAATGCATTTCCGGCCATATATCAGTTGTACCTTTCTAGCTGCTTATCCTCTCAAGTATCGTTTCCAGCAGTTCTTTTCTAATAAACAAAATCACCGTGTGCATATATATGCTTTACAACACACAAAGAGTAGAATGAAGTCACCATCAACTATAATTGTATGGTTCAAATACGTGCTCGAAAAGAGACTCATACTTCGTTTGAACATGTCATTGGATATACTTCTTGGCAAAAAAGAATGAAGCACATGGTAGATGCGATGGCATTTTGCTGTATATTTATACATGTATACAATATCAATGTAAATGTAAATGATTAGAGTTGCTATTCTTAATGACATGTAGAACAGCCAGAGGAGTTTACTATGATTCTGCCGTTTAGTGTTGCTATTGAGCCTGGTGGGATATATAAGGGACATGAAAGGGTCATAAATTGATTAGAACCAGACAAAATTTTTAAAAGGGCCTCATTGTATGCCTTCAGTTGCTGGTTGGTTGAATCATTAAATATATAGATTTGTGGGGCATTCGAATATGATGGTGGCATGATGATAGATTTCATGGGAAACTAAGAGCATGTATGTTTGTCGTCAAGGTTCTGGTAAAACATATATGACCAACGCAAGAGAAGCTCGCCTTACTGTTAGCAAAGCACATCACAACACATTGACATCTGCACTTACTATCCCAGTACAAGTAATGGACTTCCTGCCACATTATACGTCATCCCACATCAAGCAGTAGCTAGACCAGGTAGCTGAAGCCCTTTGTGTAGGCTCCTGTTAAAGTCACAACACAAATGGCTGTGTCTGAAGTGATTCATAGGCCAAGCATGGACTGGAGATAGTAATACGGCTACAAACCATCTGCCATAGTCTTACCTTCATTTGATATTCAAGGTGGCGACATGATTGCCGCATGATCATGAAGGCTATGCATGACATCTTCTAAGACCTGGAACCATGCACGCTTGAGGTCATCAAGAGACACACCCACTTCATCCTACTATCACCATCCATTCCCCTACTCCAGACTATCACAGACTAGTTATATAGTGAAACAACCGAACAAAATCTAAGATGGTAGGACTGTTCCATTTCTGCTAGTATGAATAAAAAGCATTGTACTCTCCCCATCTTCCACCCCCTACTCTCCCACTACAATCCATCATGGTATTGTTTTAAAACGAGATTACCACTCAAAAATCTGAGATGTTGGAGATAGCCCAATTGTGCTTGTTTTAAAATTAAAAATAAAAGACCCACTCCCACTTCTCTCTCATCCCCCTTCTGAACAGTCATAGCACATTTAGGGTTTATAATAATTATGTATATTAATTATGTGTTATTTACAGATGTGTATAATAATTACGTGTATTTTTGGTTTTTCGAAGCTCAGATCTGGTAGAAAAATAGGTAAAGACTTATTATACGTTAAGGGAACATTTTAGAGAACTTTGAAACGTTAGGCCACAATATTCGGAATCGGCAGAAGCCAAACAAGGAGGCTGATAACCAGCGGAGTTTATACAGCAGCAGTCAGCTCTTCGACAGATCAACGACTGAGCAGATAGGCAATGCATCCAAAGAGAACGACGACCAACACAGTTCACATATGAGCAGTCAATGCTCCAGGAGCTGTCATCATACTGAACTCACGTGCGTGACATGTATGGCGATGTGGAGGACTACAGGACAATGCCCAACCACGCCAGCACAGATGTAAAACAAGGAAAGCCGGCACGTTTGTCGACATTGCTCACGTTTCCGCAAAACGCGAGAAGCATAGGTCAACGACCGAAGGGACAGTCGCTGCCCTAGAAACTTAACGACATTGGCGGAAATACCAAATACACTCCTGGAAATTGAAATAAGAACCCCGTGAATTCGTTGTCCGAGGAAGGGGAAACTTTATTGACACATTCCTGGGGTCAGATACATCACATGATCACACTGACAGAACCACAGGCACATAGACACAGGCAACAGAGCATGCACAATGACGGCACTAGTACAGTGTATATCCACCTTTCGCAGCAATGCAGGCTGCTATTCTCCCATGGAGACGATCGTAGAGATGCTGGATGTAGTCCTGTGGAACGGCTTGCCATGTCATTTCCACCTGGCGCCTCAGTTGGACCAGCGTTCGTGCTGGACGTGCAGACCGCGTGAGACGACGCTTCATCCAGTCCCAAACATGCTCAATGGGGGACAGATCCGGAGATCTTGCTGGCCAGGGTAGTTGACTTACACCTTCTAGAGCACGTTGTGTGGCACGGGATACACGCGGACGTGCATTGTCCTGTTGGAACAGCAAGTTCCCTTGCCGGTCTAGGAATGGTAGAACGATGGGTTCGATGACGGTTTGGATGTACCGTGCACTATTCAGTGTCCCCTCGACGATCACCAGTGGTGTACGGCCAGTGTAGGAGATCGCTCCCCACACCATGATGCCGGGTGTTGGCCCTGTGTGCCTCGGTCGTATGCAGTCCTGATTGTGGCGCTCACCTGCACGGCGCCAAACACGCATACGACCATCATTGGCACCAAGGCAGAAGCGACTCTCATCGCTGAAGACGACACATCTCCATTCGTCCCTCCATTCACGCCTGTCGCGACACCACTGGAGGCAGGCTGCACGATGTTGGGGCGTGAGCGGAAGACGGACTAACGGTGTGCGGGACCGTATCCCAGCTTCATGGAGACGGTTGCGAATGGTCCTCGCCGATACCCCAGGAGCAACAGTGTCCCTAATTTGCTGGGAAGTGGCGGTGCGGTCCCCTACGGCACTGCGTAGGATCCTACGGTCTTGGCGTGCATCTGTGCGTCGTTGCGGTCCGGTCCCAGGTCGACGGGCACGTGCACCTTCCGCCGACCACTGGCGACAACATCGATGTACTGTGGAGACCTCACGCCCCACGTGTTGAGCAATTCGGCGGTACGTCCACCCGGCCTCCCGCATGCCCACTATACGCCCTCGCTCAAAGTCCGTCAACTGCACATACGGTTCACGTCCACGCTGTCGCGGCATGCTACCAGTGTTAAAGACTGCGATGGAGCTCCGTATGCCACGGCAAACTGGCTGATACTGACGGCGGCGGTGCACAAATGCTGCGCAGCTAGCGCCATTCGACGGCCAACACCGCGGTTCCTGGTGTGTCCGCTGTGCCGTGCGTGTGATCATTGCTTGTACAGCCCTCTCGCAGTGTCCGGAGCAAGTATGGTGGGTTTGACACACCGGTGTCAATGTGTTCTTTTTTCCATTTCCAGGAGTGTAAGTACATCCAACAAACAAGCATCAGGAGTTCCTTCGAGGGGATAAAGAAGAGACAAGGAAATGTCGTCTGCATGGACGCACCGATGGTTTGTCAGAGGATGTCACACATAGTTGCAATGATTTAGCCGTTACGCTGCTCGAAAGAAGATGTTGATACCGCACAAATAGGTCAACGCAGAAGGTGCCATCCCAGATGTAAGCAGAAATAAGTTCATGTGGGACTTACCCAGGTGGCAGGTGAGGACGAAGGGACTGCGGCCTAACCAAATGGGTCATCTGTGACCTGAGGGTCACAAGTTCGATTCCGGGATAGAGAACTACGCGCCACGCCGTAGCTGCTTGTTGATAACGCAACGAGCGAATTCACAAGGAGAAGACCAAGCCGCCATGGCAGTAGGTCACGGGTACGGTACGGAATGGAAAAATTCACCGCCTGGCGCACCGCTGCAGTATGAGCCGTCGTCGCATCAGCAGTCACTGGAATCTGCACGCTACGACTCCCCACTGCACAACTGCCGCGAGGAATTCAGTGAGTTAAAACGCTATCTATTACTCTGTTTATTTAAAGGGTCTTATGTGTCAATATATGACTGATAGTGGAACCAAGAATGATTCACTCACACCCTACCAACTGAGTCAACGAAAGAACCCATTCTACCGCCTACACAAGTGTCGCTTTCCTTATTGCCATACCTGACAAAATAATGAACTTCGCTCCCCTCTGCCATTGACGCTCAACATCTAGTGTCACAAAATTCTGACCCGCGGCATTTGATGTCTGATAACCTAGGCTCTATCTTGAAGAATACACGGTATGGAATTTGTGGTACAAGAAATTTATGATACCACCGCCAGCTACGGTCTGTGAACAATCCACAGACAGTAGACGAAACCTGCTGCCAGAGGGCAGGATTTCAGTACATCGGTGAGTGCAATTTGGTCCCAGAAGTTATTCCTTTTCAAGTAACCGTCCCGCGGTGTAAAATACAAACGATTTAATGCTCTCATTCTTTCAAAGAAATTTTACACTAAAAACTTTCTTTTCGGATTGTGTTAGATGTTCTCGTTATTTTGATCGGAATTTTAATTATATTTCTAATGTTAGCTGTTATACAGCTGAGTCTATGTTCCTGTGAACATGGGAAGTATATTTGTGGGAAAGGAAAGCATTACAATGGCAGAGAGTAAGACACAAGAAGCTACGACCCACGAGGCCATTCAGAACCTACTTAATAAGGTAGCCCAATTGAGGTCTGACAATAATGAATTGTTGAATCAATTAGCCGAGTATATGTCGACATCTAGTGTAACCCCTCCGATACTAAATTCATCAGCAGTGACCCTTGTGATTTCCTTCTCTGGTAAGCCAAGCGAGGATATAGAAGCAGTTCTTGTTGATTTGTCAGCAGCCGCTAAACCTGGTTCCTGGTCAGATGAACAGATGTTGCAACTGACAAAATTACGTTTAGTCGGGGAAGCTAAGGCGAACGTACTATATCACTAGGAGTTATGAAATGCAGAACAGTTGCCGTTTGTATAGCGAGCAGTTGAACATCATGTCCCAAAGACACAATGGAACAATAGAAAGCTTTGTAGATAGAACACTAACCAACTATCAGCCAGTGATGAAGCCAATAAGTATATTCTTCACGAAGCGGAGAATAGGGCGTTAGATTTTTGCGAGGACTGCGCTGTGCTAGGGCAGAACCTCCGAAGGATTTGACTGATGCAGTCAACATTGCGGCAGTGGTAGAGGAAATAGAAGCCACTACGCGGTACAAGGGAAGAAAAAATCTGTTTTCCACAGACGTTCGTTGATTCAGATACGATTGGCAGGCAAACATTGTGAAAAACTGTCGCCAACCACAGTGTACAGAATGTCAAAGGGTGAGCCATAGATGTCACGAGTGTATCAGTACAGCGAAGTTTGCAAACAGGGGTCCGTTAAACAGGAACAAAAACCCTGGAACTGCCGCCAGGCGTTTCCATTAAAATTCTGTGCTATTAGAACGCATGCAAAGGCGGAGTGCTGGTTACCGGGACCATTAAGGGTGAAACACGTGGACTATTAGTTAACACTGGGGCTCACATGTCAGTCATTCGTAAACAGTGCTCTGAGGTCAGGAGATACGACCCTCCAAGATATAAGTTAAGTTGTAAAGGCGAAGGTGACACTTCTTCAGTAGGCTGCGTGTCACAGACCTTTCACATTGAGAGTTTAAGATTCCAGGACGTTGTTGAAGTTGTATCAAGGATAAACGATGAATATGATGTCATCCTACGGTTACATCTTCTGAATAAACATCACGCCATAGTCAACCTCGAGCATCTAATAATGGAGCCTAGCAGGATATCGTTTCAGTTAGGTGACAGAGCTGCCAATGACGCCCTGCCGCAGGATCCCTCTCCCTGAAAAGTCGAATCAACTAAACTGCGAGCAATATAGTCGAATGTAGATTGGACATTAATGCTGCTTTACCCACAAAAACACTATGCATAGTGGAACCGTTAAAGGAAAATGATGAATTAGACACAGCGCACTGTTTTGTGTGCGGGAGTATAGTTCGAGGCGCAACAATTGATGGAGTACAGAGGGTACCGGTGCATATAGATAATTTTACGACAAATGAGATGTAGTTACGAAAGGGAATTTTAATATTTACTTAATAATAGATTTCAGCTATCAGTCGTCCTTTTTAAATTCTATTGGCAGATCTAGATTTCAGCTAGAAACTAGTCATTGTCAATGCACTCTCGTTTTTGATTAATGCGTGTAATGCCTGTTGGTCGTGCATTGTATTCAATGAACTGTGGATGAAGCCCGACCAACAGGCATTACATGCATTAATCAAAAACGATAGTGCATTGAGAATGGCTAGTGTCTAGCTGAAATCTAGATCTGCCAATAAAATATAAAAAGGACGACTGATAGCTGAAATCTATTATTTACATGTCAAAATAACAGTCGCTGCGTGCAACAGCCTTCTGAATGGAAGGTAACCTGAGGAACTTTAATAGCTAACATAAGGGCCTCAGAGCAAGGTGATTTTGATTGGTCAGCAGTAGAAAATAGCGAAAAATCAGCTGCATACAAAACTGCATTGCGCCAGAACATACCACACTTAAAAGGAAACAAACAGCATATGATACAAGCGGTGTTGGACGAGTTTCAGGATCTGTTTAGTTCACAGGGACCGCTAGTAGCAACGAACATCACACAACGCAGGATTCCAACACCAAGTAATACCCCAGTTTATAGGAGACTACACAGAGTTCCTCACCAATTACAATAGCTACTTTATGAATTCGTTGAACAGCAATTAAAGGATGGTGTAGTAGAGGATTCGGATTCCCCATACAGCGCAAATGTCGTAATTGTGCCAAAGATATCAGCTGATGGTGCAAAACGTTATATAATATGTTGTGAATAATGGCATTTAAATAGCAAAACAATTTTATATGTGTATCCATTACCGAATATCGTAGATACCATTGACCATCTCGGCAACAGTTCTTATTTCTACACAGCTGACTTGAGGACCGGATACCATCAAAGAGAAGTTAGACCTATGGACAGACATAAAACAACTTTCTCTAGTCCTTCAGGTCATTGGAAATTTTTAAGGATGTCTTTCGGATTAAAATATGACCCAGAAACATTCCAAAGATTGCTAGATGATGTGCTACATGGGTTAAAACTTCGACAATGCTTGATATGCCTCTATGACGTAATCGTATTTACAAAACACATCAAGGAGCATGCGATGTTTTCCAGCGACTCAGGGACGCTAAATTAACATTAAATTTGGAAAAGTGAAACTTTGCATTAAAGGACGTAACATATTTAGGCCAACTTGTCAGCGAAAACGGAATCAAAACTGATCCATGGCTAATAACAGCAGTTAAAGATTTCCTCCAACACTGCAGTCTATCAAGTAAGTACAGCAACTTATAGGTCTCTCAAATTATTGCCGAAAATTTGTAAATGACTATGCATAAATAGTACGACCTCTCATGCAGTTATTGGAAAAATGTACTAAACTGCACTGGACAATAGGATGCAACACGAGATTAAAAACACTGATACACAAATTAACACATAGTCCTGTATTAATCCATCCAGAGTTCAGCAAAGAATTCATCCTGTCCTGCGATGCATCTGGACATGCTGTCAGTTCAGTTCTGGATGAAAACAGTAATGGTGCCAGTAGCCCACGTGTCCAGACAATTAAATACAGCAGAAAAGAATTACTCAACAAAGGACAAGGACAATATCGTTAAGGATTTCGTGTTCACTTGTTGACAAACTGCCTGCTGGCTTTTTTCACAGGTTCTTCGGCCGATGTTAGTCTGATGGTTTTTCTGACGTTTTGCAGCATGAGTGGCTGGCATTGTCAAAGGTCCACCAGCAATGGACGGTGAAACTTTGACATTGCCAGCCACTCACACTGGTGATGTGTCAGAAAAATCATCACATGAACATTGGTCAAAGAACCGAAAAAGAAGCCAACAGGCATTCTGTCAAAGGAAAAGCAGTTACTGAGTGTAATCTGTTGTATGAAATATTTCAGGGGCTATCTGTGTGGGAATAAATTCAAGGTAATCAGGGACCATGCTGCTCTCAAGTGCTTACTAGTGCTAAGAGACCGATCATGATGACTGATGTGTTTGTCCCTATGCCTCTCCAAAATGGGCTTTGAAGTCATTCATAAACCAGGGAAGAAACATTGCAGTGCACATTGTAATAGTAGGAAGGTAGTATTAGAAGCAGTAGGTCGCAATGCAGAAGAATGCCGAAAAGCATGGGCTTCAGATGCAGATTACAAAATATATGCAATACAATGGAAGTTTTGCCTACAGGATGGGTTCCTGTGTTGAACAACTAGACTCAGACAGAGAATTGTGGTTCCCAAACATCTCTGACAGGGCAAGAGGCCCATGATCACATTCTTTCACATCACAGTAATTAAAGAACTACTGAAAGTTGCGCTGCTGAATGTTTTTGGTGGGAGACAATAAAGCACGATGTAACACAATACGTGCATAACTGCAGACCATGCACCCAGCGAGTTGACTATTGCCTTCAACATATACCATTCAAAGACTCCTGGAAGCGTCACACCCACTTCCAATAGTAGGAATTGACGTTTATGGTTCCTTTAATAAAACACCAGACGGAAGGAGGTACGTACTAACGATTATAGATAATTTCTCAAGATATATAACCATGGTAGGTCTCCCTGATCAACAGACAAACACTATTGCACAGGCTTTGGTCAATAACTGAGTATTAATTTGGCATACCAGAAGCACTTTTAACCAATCAAGGTAGTAACATCATGTCCGACCTCATGAAACATATTTGCCATTTACTGAAGTATGTAAATTACGCACCACACCATCACACTCACAGGCAAGCGGACAGACAGAAAGAGTCCACCACAGTATCGGGAAGATGCTTATCAACGACCAACACACCAATTGGGATATCGCATTTACAACGCAAAAACACAAGAAGGAAAGGGCATGTCGCCTTATGAAGTTATTTTTAGAAGGAAGATGCCATCGCCATTTGATGTCATTAAGCCCAAAGAAGTCAAGAATGGAGAAGCAGTTAGGAAATTTGCTCGAATCATTGAGGACAGGTGGAAAAAAGTACAGAAAGCAATAGAACGCCAAGAGAAGTTAGGCAACATACACGATAAGTATCCGGATTTCAAAACTGGACAATAAGTTTTTCTTTCTACTCCCTATGTTGCTAAGGGAAAGACAAAAAAGTTTGTGACAAATTGCCAGGGTCCTTACCAAGTTCTCGAAATCATGTCACCAGCTAACATCAAGTTACAGTTACCCACAAAAAAAAAACTATTTTTCATGCAAGCTGGTTGAAACCTTTCAAGGGAGTAACAAATGTAATGCCACCAATGGTAACAAATACTGTTCCGAAGCGTGCTGGACTGCGAAAATGGAAGACCGTTGATCCACCAACACAGAACATGCACTCGGCCCCATATAACTTTTTGGCCGTACACACTCAATTACGCCTCCTCTATACAAAATATATCATTCCAATGCTAACGTAAATAAGCTTTATGTACTACAGATTCTAGTGGTAATGTTGTAATAGGGAATCAGATACAGAAAACAAAATTTGCAGGAGACATGAAGGGGAGTTCTAGGTGTTAAATAAGAAGTACCGACATATGATTAGATATCGCGTGCTTAAATAAGTATAAGTCAGTCACTAGAATGTATTTGTGAGGGTATCTAGGTCATACAAAATGCACAATATGTTTTCTTTTGCTGTAAAGTCACAATCCTGTAAGATGCCTTAATCAGTACTACTTTCAATATTAAAGTCATCACCTTCTACCACAATGAAGTCCTGCATCGATGCAGCACTACTTTTCTTGTTTGCAGGTATGAATAATATGAGCTATGGATTGCAGGTGCACCAGTTGAGGAGTGGCGTCGATTTTGTTACACAGGTCATGGTGGTACTAACTAATCATCAGTGGACGATAGTATTGGATATTATCTGTGGTAGATACGTAATGAACTTAGGAGGTTAGAGTTTGAATGTAGTACCTTATATTTAGCAGCAAGAAAAGGAGATATATAATGTAGCAAGTGAATATAAAACTTTGCAATACTCATAGGACTACTGTCGAGGCCAATTGTGTCAAACAGAACGATTAGTATCACATATAGTTAAACGATTTAAACGAGGGTTGATGAGCGCAGGTCGTAAATTATTGAAAACCATTTACGCACGGCAGACGACGATGATATCACGCAGTTAAACAATACATTACATGAAGTTACAGTTACAGTTGGTCGCAAAAAGGCTACTATTTCCTGGCACACCACGAGATTAGATGACTTAGATCAGTCAGTACTTATTGACACCAAGGCCCAGTAGCGAGATTAGTTCGATTACTCACAGGTCAGTCAGTGAATGCATGGCTAAAAGCAGATTATCTCAGGGAAGCCATCCACCATACAGTACAGGAATATCTATCACCAATGCTACAATCGCCAACAAACTTTATATTCTTATTAACTTGGATCCGTAAACAGTTTCCGGAGTCACTAAAATTAATCTTCCCTCAAGATAAGGAACACTTGCCACAGTAGTACCACTTAGCTAAGGTACTAGTGGACACAGATGACGTAAAATTACGAATTCATATTTCCTTTCCAGCGACTGGCCAAACAGACGTCTATAACTGTTGTGCAGTGCGCCCCTTCCCAGTGAAATGGGACCAACTTGACAGATAAGTACAATTTCGAACAAGTCAGGTATTCCTAATCTCCAAACATCGAATGATATTGCAGTAATGATAGCTGCGGAATTAAGTAATTGCATACACGACAGGTTTACCATATGCACAGCGCGTGTCAGTGAACACTCATAATTGTGTATCACAGCTACTTTTTTTAGAAAAACAAAACTCTAAATTGCCTGCCTTTTATACTAATTTCTACACCATATTTTTTCGAGCAAGTAGGAGAACACTGGCTTTACGCCGTTAACCAACTGACCGATATCTTTGCACTGTGTCGACCATGGTGCCGCTACTACAATGAAACATATTGAACTCCGTACGAATGAACTGATAGTTAATGGCACATTAGTTCCCTCTCAGACATGAAATTTCACTTACCCGCAAACCTCGACCAGTTCGACCATTGTCTCATCGTACCTAATAATTGGCTGACCAGAAATACTACGCAAATATTGCCTTCTCAAAACTTATCTTACCCATACAACTCCCTTCATTCCTCCATCCTGTCGTCATTAGATGTTCCTATCACTACACAATAAGACAAGATTCGTGCCAACGCTATGATGCAACATGCTGTACAGTTGAAAGAGGAACATAAAATGCGAATTGTGATACTGGGCACATAAATTTATTGAATCTTCTAGTTCACAATTATACTTTGTACTGCTTTCCTGTGTAACAGACGAAAACCCAAGACCAACAATAACATATCACTACACTAAATTCCAGTTAAATGGCTACAAAAAGCCTGAGCATACAAGTGTACTGCAGAATTGTCCGTAGAGATAATTGTTGCTTGCCACTTCATTGTATTGTTGCTGATCGTCATTCTATCATATTTCTAACATAACTTTCAGAAGTATTCTTCATGACCATGTATTTCAAACTATTACGGAATGAAGGTATTATATAACATTCCTAACAGACTAAGATTTCCGCTTTGTTTTTGTTCTTAGTTTGATTGTAATTTGTAGAGAAAATTCGAGTTCGAAATTTTCCGGACAGGGGAGGAACGTAGGGTGTATAACAATTACGCGTAATAATTATGTGTTATTTATAGTTATGTATAATAACTCTATGTCATTTATGGTTTTTCAAAGCACAGATCTGGCAGAAAAATACGTAAACACTTATTATAGGTTAAGTGAACATTTTAGAGACTTCGCAACGTTAAGCCAAAATACTCGGAAGTAACAGCAGTCCAACAAGGAGGCCGATGGCCAGCGGAGTTTGCGCAGCTGTAGTTAGCACTTCAACAAAATATGGTTGAAATGGCTCTGAGCACTATGGGACTTAACATCTGAGGTCATCAGTCCCCTAGAACTTACAACTACTTAAACCTAACTAACCTAAGGACATTACACATATCCATGCCCGAGGCAGGATTCGAACCTGCGACCGTAGCGGTAGCGCGGTTCTGGACTGAAGCGCCTAGAACCATTCGGCCACAACGGCCGGCAGCACTTCAACAGATCAACTACTGAGCAGATGGGCAATACTTCCAAGGAGAACCGCGACCAGCACAATTCACACATCAGCTGTCAATGCTCCAGAAACTATCATCATATTGAACTCATGTGCGCGACGCATCCGGCAATTCCGAAGAGGACGACAGGGCGATGCCCGACCAGGCCAGCGTAGAGATAAAATAAAGAAAGCTGGCACAAGTGTTGACATTGGTCACGTTTCTGTCCAACGTGAGAAACGTAGATCAACGACCAAAGAGTCAGTCGTCGCCCTAGAAACTTAACGACATTGGCGAAAACATCAAACGCGCATGAGGGGGCCCTTTGAAGGGAGAAAGAAGCGACAGAGAAATGTCGCCTGGGTGGACGGACAGATGGTTAGTCAGCGGAAGTCACACTTAGCTGCAGTTATTTAGCCGGTGCGGTGCTGTATAGAATATGATGTGAGTACTGCGCCAATAGGTCAATGCAGTAGATGCCATCCCAAATGTTACCTGAAAGAAGTTCGTGTGATACTTATCCAGGTGGCTGGTGAGGACGAAGGTACCAGGGACTGCGGCCTCATCTAATGGGTGACCTTTGAACACAGAGGTTGATGAACTTCGCCAGAAGACGACGAACCTGAGGGTCCCAGGTTCGATTCCGGTACGGAGCAGTCCGCGCCACGCCGTAGCCACTTGTTAATGACGCAACGAGCAAATTCACATGGAGGAAACCTCGCCGCCAAGGCAGTGAGTCACGGGTACAGTACTGAATGGGGGGATAAACCACCTTGCGCTCAGCTGCAAACGAAAAGCCGCCGCATCAGCAGTCAGTGGAATCTGCACGCTAACACTCCCCACTGCACCACTGCCGCGAGGAATTGAGTGAGTTAAAACGCTATGTATTACTCTGTTTATTTAAAGGGTCTTATGTGTCAATATATGACTGATAGTGGAACCACGAATGTTTCACTCACACCTTACCAACTGAGTCAAGGACAGAACCCATTCTACCGGCCACAAAGTGTCGCTTTCCCTATTGCCATCACTGACAAAATAGTAACCTTCGCTCCCCTGTGTCACCGACGCTCAGTATCTATTGTCACAAAACTCTGACACGCTACGCATTGTACTAAAATGTGTCCACAAATAGACGACTTCGGGAATATTGGAAAGATATTTCTCACACACACGGAGTCATACACACTGACAGGGACACACACACACACACACACACACACACACACACACACACACACACACCTCCCCTCTAGTCGGGAACTAGTATTTTAGCCTATCTCGACAATCTGAATCATTTGTCAAACAGATACATCATAGAGCTCTCTCTCTTCTCCTATGACAAGAGCATAGTATTTTAGTCAGCATTAAAATGATAGATCCCATTACGAAGTAGCCACCTCTGGGGTGTGCTCAGCAATATCCGAATGGCCGGAATTCAATGTCAAAAAAATATATTACAAACCTGTCCTTCGATAGGAGCATAATGTTTTAGTCTCCATTACAATGAAAGAGCTATTCACAATGTAGCACCAGAAGGGCTGTACTCATAAGTAACCAAACGACCTGAATTCTTTATCAAAAATGTATAACACACATAAAATTATATGAACTGCATGTAATGGGGGAAAGTATTGTCAACTACTTTTTCATTACTAACTTCAAAAAATCGATTGTTAACTGGCGCACCAATCCCACTGACAAACTTCATTGGAAGCTGTATATCATTTGGTAAGTAATATGAGAAGGTGTATATAACATGCTGTCAATACAAAGTTGAAAACCAACGTTTGCTTATCCAATGTAATTAATAATACACAGTTGTTGAACGTGAGTTTTGCTTTAAATACTATTTCATAAGACTTCGGAAACACGAAATAAAATTAACCTCTGCTTTTATGTTCTTCTTGCTTATCTTTGTCAACGTATGACTCCACTGGTTAAACAGTCAAAGTTCGTTAGGTGTACAATAGTGAAAGGAATAACAGAACCACAAATCATTTATGGGATCTGTGATTTTTGTAAGTCTCCACGATATTCTTCCCAATATACCAAAAATGCATCAACAACGAAAAAAATGAAATGCTTATGAAATTTCTATCGAAAACATGAAATCGGACCCTAAAGGAAGTACCACAATGTTATTTATACCTGAAAACGTGGGGTATGCTAAAGAAACAGGGGAAGTTCTTTTGAATTATGATGAAAAATATAAAATGTAGTTTCCACAAACAGATAATAACCAGTGTTTACTTACGCACTTTAACACGAGAATAAGTATAAAGCCTACCCTCCTTAAACTTTTAAAAACCAACATATTTTTATGCAATGTAATTAACGAATTAATAATATGTAATTGTCAAAAATGAGGTTCACTGCAAATATTATTCTGAAAAAATTATAAGAAGTGAAACAAAATCAACTTCTTGTTTAAGCTTTCCGTCATCTACAGATGGCAACATTCGTTGTTCGATCTGAGTACCATTTTTGGTTTACAACACAACAGAGCTTCTGATTAATTATTTTGGACGTCTATGATGTATGTTAAGCGTAAAAATGTTCTTCACAAGTCTAAAAATATGTAAAAATACGTCTGCACTATAAACAAAGGGATTTTTCACATTGACTTGTATATGCGGAAAACAAGCCGAAGCTTTTCTTCGGTGCTAGGAGACACATGGAAACATGTTGAGCAGTACTTAGTTCGGCTGATCCAGTTAACTTTCAAGAAACAAAATTGGAGATATGTGCTAAAATACCTGATAAAAATGCACCTGAAGACTCTTAGGACGGACACCATATATTGTGTGTGTGGATGTGGATGTGAATGCTCTGGATGGCGTCTGAGTACGTAGCCGTTCTGCCTCTGCCATAACAATGAATTTATTGTGTGTTTCTAAGCAATATAAGAAAAACATCAGGACTGTTTAAAGCACTGATACATATTTATGCTTCACCCTCTGACGAATAGCTCTTGATCACCGTCACCATGGTGGAACTTCCTACTGTAACCGTAATTGACGGTGTCGTTGGGTCGACGTGGAAACACATAAGGGTCATTTACTGCGAAGACCAATGTTAAACAATGTGTACTGAACAATTTTTCCGAGACACTTGTGCTTACACCAGCACTGTAGTCTGTTGTCAAACCTGTCATAAATCGCCTCCTATCCGGATTCACTGAGCGGACTCGCCTCCGTCTTCCACGTCCTGCGATGAAGAGTGGAAGTAGAAAAACTTGCCGCCAAGTCGTGGTTTGACAGCCCTACAACTGTTTCTCACAGATGCTCAAAAAAATAACACACACAAAGCTGACCGTCTTTGCTTTTTCTGAGGTACCTCTTCCCAAGCGACGGGCAATAACAATCTGTCCTTTGTCAAAGTTGCTTATGCCAATGGACATATCCAGTTTTGGCTCGTGTTGTCGCTTGACTGATTTCCTCTGTTCTCGGCACAGCTTATGTACTACATTCTCCTTATACCGCAAGAGGCTCGTAACGCCACCAGACGACGTTCCGTCTTGCTGTGAGCAATGGTTCTGATATTTTGAATCATCAGTGTAGTGAACAGGGTGTCAAGTTGTAAGTGGCCTGTTCATATGTTAGTACGTGTGCAGCGTTATAGACTGTAATTAATATCGCTGACAGAGCTTTGCGCCCTAGGTAAGAGACCCTGTGGTAGGACGGAGTAGCAGTTAGGAGTTAGCGAGCGGACGGTTTGGACACGTGTCCTTCGTGGAGACTCAGTGTTGGGAGGACATGCATTGTAAAATGATGATGGATCTATTTGCTAATGTTTGGAATGTTTGGATAGTGGAGTTATTGACGACTATATGATTTTTGAAATTGGATGTCACATGAATAAAGTAAAATCTGCTAAATACATTGTTTGCTCTTGAACAAAAATCTTTCTTTTGCTAACCATATACCTCCTAGTAGCTATAGCCTAGAGTAGCTAGAATCCTTTTATTTAGCTGGCTGTAGTTGCTGCTTGCTGTAATTGTTGTAGTTCATATTATGAAGATTTTCTGTGAGTTAAGTGACTTATGAAAAAATGTGGGTTATTCTTAGGATTTCTTCTAATTCAGGGCCATTACTTGAAGTCATGTTGTCATTGCAGAACAGTCAGATTGTGTCGCGCTTGTATATTGTGGGTGATGAATGCATACTTTACGTTTGAGTTGTCTTTGTGAGGGAAAATTCTGTAGGTCAGTGTTGAAATGATAAAAATAAGTAACGAGGCATTAGGTACAGTTGCACTAAGCAGTTTAAGTAAACACTAGGAAGTTTCACCTACTTAGTTATTTCAGTGGACTCAAACAAAATAGTTTTACCTGTCGATCCTTAGCCTAAGATACTGATTTTGTTGTAGTTTGAATAGTTAGCGAATTATTAGAAATTAATTATTGTTTACTGACATGAGCAAAGTAGTTATGGTATGCATGTGGATTAGTACTAGGTATGTAGAAGTTGTTTTTGCAAGTAATTAGATATTGATTATTTTCAGTGCTATTTTAGTGTGTCTTCCTATTTCTGCTTTTCAAATTGTTTTTTGTGTGTTATTGTGTGAAACAATGTGATAATCGGGGCGAGTGAAAAGCATAAAACTAGGCACCAAAGCAAAGTGAGAAATGACAGTGACGACGAGCGTAGCTTTTTAGCACTACCTAGTAATGAATTGACAAATGTTGAAGACAATAATTTGGTAATGGTGCATAGGGACAAGGACCAGACAGTAAATAACGGTGTAGAAATTGAAGCAATGAGTGAACAGGGAATTATTGTCGCTCGATCGGTCGGTAACAATTCGCCTCAGGAATGCGAAATAAAAGAACAAAATTTTGAAAATACCGTACCTTCTGATTTTGCGCAACACACTTTTCTCAGTTAAGTCAAGACACACTATCTGCTTTTCAAAATACGAATATTGCCGGTGCAATCGCACTACGCAAACCACGAAGGAACATGTTTCAGTCACTAATACATTGTCACTGCAATTAACTCAAAAATTTGATCAAACAGAGAAACAAACGCAGCAACAAATGGAACAAAATCACGAGCCAATATAGCAACAAATAGGACAAAATCAGGGACGAATACAGCAACAACTGGAACAAAATCAGAAACGAACACAGCAACAACTTAAAAAGTTAGATATAATTGACGGAATTAAACGAACACTTGAACAAACACGTGGAGATATAACCGCTGAAATACTCAAAATCGAATCGAAACATCAAAAAATTTCTGAAGATGTAAAAACACAAATTCATGAGCATTTTATGCCTATATTGTTTGCGACATAAAAACACATTAAAGACTCATGAAGCAGCCGTAAAAGAAGTGCAGATCATTGTACACCGATACGGTCGGGCAACTTGTAAAAGATAAGAAAAACTTAAAGGACACAGTAGATACGTTTACGTCACAAATGGACACTCTAAAACTTGGCTCAGAGGAACACACGGAGGAAATCAGCACATTATTGGTAAAAGTAGCCGAACTATCGGATCAGTTAATAAATTTATCTATGAAGGTAGATGTTGATTTGAATGATACAAGACCGGTAGCCTTTACTGACACAGAGGAGTAGGAGGAAATTTGGAAATTCAAACAAAGTCAGAAACAAATCAATACGCTACACAAAAGAGAAATGCTGGAAGTATAAGATTAGTTGGCACAGGTGATACAAGCATGAATTACATATTTCAGAGAATACTCACTCTCCGACACGGGAAGAGGGATTTCGAAATACGGAAGAGTCACAAAGTAATAATACACGGTATTTAGGAGATTTCGAAAGGAATTGGCAGGGTGCTTCGAACCTTGAGATGGAACAGCCGACGCGACGTAAGAATGACCGATTTGTGACTAGGCGTCACAATGACTTCGACTATAAGCTCTTCATCACAACATGTAAATTTAAAATATTCAAGAATTCTAGCGCTGATATACATCCACAAGCTTGGCTTCATCAATTTTCTGATTGTTTCCTCCTAACTGGTCATTAGGGCATAGATTAGAAATTATTGTAGTGATTTAGAAAAAGACCTAGCTGTAAGAATGCGATCGGTTATTCGCGACTGTCACAGTGAAGAAGATTTTCATCATGCCTTCCTTTCTGCATACTGGTCTCAGGCTACTCAAGATCGAGTAAAACACAGTATTATAATGATGAAGCATTTGGAACAATCTGAACTTTCCATCCCTGTGAAACATTTTGAAGATATTTTACACAAGAATCAGTATTTGTCAAACCCGTACAGCCTCTCGGAACTTATTCGCATTTGCTTACTTAAGTTGCATGAACACTTAAGACATATTATTTTGACTGGACGTTCTAGAGATGATATCGAAGCTATTCAGGGACTTTTGCATGATGCGAAAACAGGAAAACGACAACAATTACAGGTCACGTATCTCACAATTTCGTGACGACAGAAATAATAACCCCACACGACAAGGCTACTTTTATAACCCAAATCGTGACCAAAACATACATCACCCGTCTGACAACCACTGGCAGAATAACAACAGTTACAGAAAAAGATCACATTTCCGTGGTAATGACGATGACAGAGAGAACGGTAGAAACAGACAGTATGGGAACCAGAATAATAATTATCAAGGGAGACAAAAGGACTTCAGATGCAACAGTCCATCTCGTAATTATGATTCCGGGTGAAATTCCCAACTACTTAAACGACAAGAAAGAAATTACAGATATTACCGACAAGACGTCTGCTGCTATAGTAATGAGAACAGACGTGAATTTAATCAGAACTGGCGTGACTCAGATAAGGCAGGGCCCTCTCGACAAGCTGAAATTCTAGAAATTACACCTCCAAATCATAGTAACGACGCGCGACAACAAAGAGATAGTAGACAGTGACTCACACTGCAGGTAGTCACAAAACGTACCTATGAAACTGACGACGTAGCTGCCATGACTATCAGTACGTGATAATGGAAGACATTAGGGACATTTTACTCCAGGAACATGACATGAAACAGAATTATACTGCATGTCCTGTAATTCACATCACGACAAATGACGTAAAATTTACGGCAGTACTTGACTCCAGCAGTCCTATTTCGGTAATTAACGAAACAGCTTTCAGTACGTGCTACAAATCGAACGATTGCCCCACACATCCTTTACGTAAGATTAAATCACATGGTGCAATTTTTGGAAAAACTGTAGATGTACGCCAAGAAACTAACTTGGAATTCTTTTGTATAGACCATGTATTTATTATGAATTTTCTTATTGTTCCATTAATGTCGACGGAGATTATATTAGGTGTAGACTCTTTGGATGACTATAAAGCAATTTTAAACTTTCACGACGCTGAAATAAGTTTAGAGGAAGAAGGTAAATAAATAGCTCTGAAATTTGAACATTGGCTTTTAAACCATGACGAGAAAATCAATCGGCTTTACCTTTTGTCAGATCACAGTTTGGAACTTTCGACCGAATTTGACGCTAATAATCACTTTGCAAGTACTGACAAAGATGATATTCATGACGAATTAGATACCAACGTTTTAATTCAGAAAAATTCAAATAATTGAGAACTGTAATATCACTGATAGGCAGGACCTTCTTGACATGTAACAAGCACATTCCAGAGTTTTTACTCACAAAAAGAGGACCAATTAAAGAATTTCAATACCAATTTCGTGTTCTTGAGCGTACTACATTTTGCGTCAAACCATACGTAATTCCGGCACATTATAGGGACCGTGTTAGAAACAGAAATACAATCTATACTTGACGAGGGCACTATTGAGCCAACAATAAGCTCATACAATAAATACAAATAACATAATAGTTATTATGTTATTTGCTTATACATATTTCTCTATCAGAGAAGTACACAGCTGTCTCTTTATTTAACATAGAGAAATAAAGATTTTTACTACGTCTCTGACATATTCTTAGGTAATTACACAGTGGGATTACTTTGCATTTAGGAACTTGTACTTAGTCTGCATTTTTTGAACTGTTCACATTTACTCTAGGAATCCTCGTGGAGCTGCAAGAGCTTTGAGTGCTGTACGTATATTGCGTGTGACCTCGACGTAATGCTCTGCTGCGCTGGGCTGCGCGCTAGCCAGCAGGAAAAACCTATTGTCAAATTTAATGGCGTCCCTTCAGCCGCTTTTAATCTCACTGCACTCCTGCAAGTGCTCACATAGCAGTAGAAAAGAAAGGCCGTTGACCTCCCTATTAAGATTCCTTTGCAGAATACACAACAAACATGACATACACTATTAGTTGTAAACATAAGATTATACTTTGCAGTTCGTACTTTGTGCTACTTAGTGATACGCTTATGAAATGATGAGAAACATTATTACGTTGATACACCTGATTATGACAAGTATCTCTCTACGAGAGTTGAGAGAATCTCTAGTAACATATGAAATACCACATGGCTGGAGAATGATATTTTTATGTTTTGCTCTGTACATATTTGCTTATTTTATTTGATATGTGGCTTCTAGCTGCTCTGCAGTACTGGTTTTATAAAATAAAATTCAGTACATATGCTAATTTGAACACTTTCTGTCAACAGCTCCATTAAATAATAATTGTATGATCCGCATACTTAAAAAAACAGCACTTAGGATGGAAAGAACAATAAGAAGGAGAAGGAACTAGTAACAGGAACTGCATACATGATTTTCTTTTCAAGGACTTGGCAATTTTTTGGTAGAATACGTTGTTGTGGTGCACCACTTTAGTGTTAAGATGTGCCATAGAATCATTGTATTTCACATGGGAGATAGGACAGATGTTGTTCCTTGTTCTGGCAATGCAGATAGTTTTGATGATCAGAGATGCACACATGCTGTTATAAGCTTACACGTATATTTGCCTTATCTGCATTGTTGTCTTTACTGTAATATTTTTTCTTCTTTTCCTTTCTCGTATTTAGGTATAAGTTATTGTATTTGCGACTGCTAAATGTTAGGCAATATCCTACTGAATTTTACTTTGTGTTACTCTGATAAGCCAGTTTTAGCATTGATTTATTTTTCTTGTTTGCTGCATATTGCAGTTGTAACGTTGCATTTGATTTGCTACTTTAGATATTCTGCTCTTGATTGGCCAGTTTGCATTTTTGTCATTGTTCTTTGTCTTAATTTATTGTGCTGCTGCATTGCCTCATTCTCTAGTTTATGTATCTGAGCTCAGTATATTAAGTTAGCTTAAGAGGAGGTATGTTATATAATGAGTTATAATGAATTGGGAAGAAATGCATTGAGTTGCTATAAGAAAAAGGTTTGGCCAAAAAGTATTCTATAACGAGGAATAATTATTTTGAAAGAGAAAATGAAGTAGTTTTCGTGAAATACAGATGATAGGATTTTTTTGTGGAAACACATGTTGAAGTAAGAGAGGTTGACGAGAACTAAATGAAGTTTTAGCTGGAAATGAAACAGTTTTGGTTGAAGGTAAAACAGGTATGAGCAGAAAGTAGGTATAAAATGCTCACCACAAGTACTGCGGTACCAAATGTTAAACTTACACTTTGACACATTTACACCTGAAAACAGACCTTGTCCTTTCCTACTGTGTTATTCCTCTATGTTTATATGTACATTTCTGCGTCTGTGTTCTTCCTATCTCTGTGTGTTTACCTGATAAGAAAATTTTGGTAGAATTTTTTTTCCTTCTAACACTAAGCTGCATTCACTATGATGAGGAATTCTGCTATCCTCAAATCTGTTCTCTGTTTTTGTACCATGTTCTTTATGTTAGGCAGGTGTTTAAAGATTACTTATTCTGTAATGCTTCTACTGATATTCTCATTTTTCATTTATTTACTTATGTCATATTTCCTGTAATACTCGTATATATGCTTATTTTTATCCTTTTTCTAAAGCCTGTATTACTACAAATGTTATTTGAATTATCATCTTCTTTACTGAAATGATATTTTCTTTACATTTGTAATTCAATTTGTACACTGTTAAATTGTGATTGTATAGACACCAGTTCTTCAAATTAGGTAAAGATTCACTTTACAGCAAACCTTTTTCTGTTGGTAATACTGAATGTAGCAAATCCCACTAATTATATGACTGTGTTAGTGCTTGCACATGTGTTGATAATTCAGCAGGGACTGGTTAACAGCATTGCTGGTTGTAAGGATGTTGAAAAAAAAATAAACAAAAGAATTAGTGAGTGCACAAGTGGTGATTCATGGACTTGCTACATTATCCTCAATACTCTTCAATTGTGATTGTGCACCCTCACGGAAGCAATGGATGGCTGCTGGGCACCTCTACAAGGGTTACAGTGGGTCTGCACCTTTGGTGTGGCGTTATTACCATACTCTCTACAAGGACTACTGTGGGTCTGCTCCGTGGTGACCCATCAATTCTACCAATATACTTCAAGACGTAGAGTGACTCTGCTGTCAGTCTGCTCTGTTGTGGCCCATTACCAATCTTCTCAACTGAAATCTTCATATCAACAGTCAGAACTGCGTTTCCATGGGGAGGACAACACTACTTCTTCAACACTGTATGGTTGTCAACTACTTGCGTGTTCATGTTCTTCTACCGCTCAACCTTTGTTTATAAAAATGGCGTGGACTTCTCTTCTGCTGAATTAGGGACGTCTTTAGGGACTGTGAGGAGAATTTTTACTTTATAGTCCAACAGCATATTACTTAACCTTTGTGTGCACTTCATCTATTTGATATTGTTAATTGAGTCCACTGAAACAACTCAGTAGGTGAAACATCCCAGTGTTTACTTAAACTGCTTAGTGCAAAAAATGGTGGTTCAAATGGCTCTGAGCACTATGGGACTCAACTGCTGAGGTCATTAGTCCCCTAGAACTTAGAACTAGTTAAACCTAACTAACCTAAGGACATCACAAACATCCATGCCCGAGGCAGGAGTCGAACCTGCGACCGTAGCGGTCTCGCGGTTCCAGACTGCAGCGCCTTTAACCGCACGGCCACTTCGGCCGGCTGCTTAGTGCAACTGAACCTACTGTCTCTGAACGTTACTCCCCAAAACACTTTGTAAAATGTTTTTAGAGGAGCAGGGGGGCTATATAAGTAGCCTGTTTATATGTTTGTATGTTTGCAGCGCTGTAGACTGTAATTAATATCGGTGACAGAGCTTTGCGCCCGAGGTAAGAGATTCTGTGGTTGGAAAGACTAGCAGTTAGCAGTTAGCGAGTGGATGGCTTGGACATGTGTCCTTCGTGGAGACTCAGTGTCGGTAGGACAAGCATTGTAAAATGATGATGCATCTATTTGCTAATGTTTGGTAAGTGGATTTACTGACGACTATAAAATTTTTGGAACTGGATGTCACATGAATAAACTAAAATCTTCTAAATTCATTGTTTGCTCTTCAATAAAAATCTTTCTTTTGGTAACTACACTCCTGGAAATGGAAAAAAGAACACATTGACACCGGTGTGTCAGACCCACCATACTTGCTCCGGACACTGCGAGAGGGCTGTACAAGCAATGATCACACGCACGGCACAACGGACACACCAGGAACCGCGGTGTTGGCCGTCGAATGGCGCTAGCTGCGCAGCATATGTGCACCGCCGCCGTCAGTGTCAGCCAGTTTGCCGTGGCATACGGAGCTCCATCGCAGTCTTTAACACTGGTAGCATGCCGCGACAGCGTGGACGTGAACCGTATGTGCAGTTGACGGACTTTGAGCGAGGGCGTATAGTGGGCATGCGGGAGGCCGGGTGGACGTACCGCCGAATTGCTCAACACGTGGGGCGTGAGGTCTCCACAGTACATCGATGTTGTCGCCAGTGGTCGGCGGAAGGTGCACGTGCCCGTCGACCTGGGACCGGACCGCAGCGACGCACGGATGCACGCCAAGACCGTAGGATCCTACGCAGTGCCGTAGGGGACCGCACCGCCACTTCCCAGCAAATTAGGGACACTGTTGCTCCTGGGGTATCGGCGAGGACCATTCGCAACCGTCTCCATGAAACTGGGCTACGGTCCCGCACACCGTTAGGCCGTCTTCCGCTCACGCCCCAACATCGTGCAGCCCGCCTCCAGTGGTGTCGCGACAGGCGTGAATGGAGGGACGAATGGAGACGTGTCGTCTTCAGCGATGAGAGTCGCTTCTGCCTTGGTGCCAATGATGGTCGTATGCGTGTTTGGCGCCGTGCAGGTGAGCGCCACAATCAGGACTGCATACGACCGAGGCACACAGGGCCAACACCCGGCATCATGGTGTGGGGAGCGATCTCCTACACTGGCCGTACACCACTGGTGATCGTCGAGGGGACACTGAATAGTGCACGGTACATCCAAACCGTCATCGAACTCATCGTTCTACCATTCCTAGACCGGCAAGGGAACTTGCTGTTCCAACAGGACAATGCACGTCCGCATGTATCCCGTGCCACCCAACGAGCTCTAGAAGGTGTAAATCAACTACCCTGGCCAGCAAGATCTCCGGATCTGTCCCCCATTGAGCATGTTTGGGATTGGATGAAGCGTCGTCTCACGCGGTCTGCACGTCCAGCACGAACGCTGGTCCAACTGAGGCGCCAGGTGGAAATGGCATGGCAAGCCGTTCCACAGGACTACATCCAGCATCTCTACGATCGTCTCCATGGGAGAATAGCAGCCTGCATTGTTGCGAAAGGTGGATATACACTGTACTAGTGCCGACATTGTGCATGCTCTGTTGCCTGTGTCTATGTGCCTGTGGTTCTGTCAGTGTGATCATGTGATGTATCTGACCCCAGGAATGTGTCAATAAAGTTTCCCCTTCCTGGGACAATGAATTCACGGTGTTCTTATTTCAATTTCCAGGAGTGTATATACCTCCTAGTAGTTAGAGCCTATAGTAGTTACAATCCTTTTATTTAGCTGTCTGTAGTTTCTGCTTGCTTTAATTGCTGTAGTTCATGTTATGAAGATTTTCTGTGAGGCAGGTGACTTATGAAAAAGTGTTGGTTACTGTTAGGATATCTTCTAATTCAAGACCATTATCTGAAGTCACGTTGTCACTGCAGAGCAGTTAGATTGCGTCGCGCTTGTATATTGTGGCTGATGAATGCATAGGTTAAGCCTGATTTGTCTTTGTCAGGGAAAATTCTGTAGGTCAGTGTTGAAATGATAAACTAAGTAACGAGACAGTAGGTTCAGTTGCACTAAGCAGTTTAAGTAAACACTAGGATGTTTCACCTACTCAGTTCTTTCAGTGGACTCAATCAAAGTAGTTTAAAGTGTTTTCATAACAGACATGGTCTCTGGCAGTATACCCGGTATTCTTAAGAATAAGTGACCTATGTAACGCAGTAACAAAACTTCTTGAAATGATGCTCAATAAGCAAGCACCACTGAACTGTTAACTGTTGAAGAAGGGAAAAAAAACCTAAATGTCTCAGTAACAAGTTGTACACTGCTGTGACTCTCTGTGGCATAGAATTACACAATAGAAGCACATATGTCACTTAACATAACGTAAATTCGACGGAACCCTGCATTTTTAAGTTGAATATGTACCGTTTCACTCGAATTCTCAGGAAACTGCAAACCACAATATGTACCATCTGCGAACCGCGGTTACAAACTGGGGTCATTTTTCGCGTGTCTAGCTACAGCATACTTCCAACAGACAAGTTCAAGTGCACCTAATTGCTAGTGAAAACGTGAATAACATACAATCGTTTCGTTATGGACATAAAAATCTTACAAAATGTAAGCTACAAGCATTTTCATTCGTGCTTGTGACTAAGAAAAGAATTTAACTTCAGCATACAGAGTAAGAAATGAAGCTGTTGATTTAGAGATATTGAAACGTTTAATAACTAGTATGGATCTTCCGAAACTGATCGATGCGTTTCCGACGGGCATCGTCAGGAAGTGACGATAATGCAGGATTTGCTGTTGTAGAGATGGTCGAAGAAGTGTAGTTGTTGGTGGGAGACATAGCTCCGTTAGCCCAGCCTAAGGGTCTACGTACGCAGGCTATTAAGATCAAAATTTAACCGACGGTAGGAACACTGACCATTTCAATTAAGCAATCAACTGCCGGAAAAGAAACATACAGGTGCTATGAGGTCTAGAATGACAAATTCACGTGATGTTTGTGTTTTTAAAGAACGTAAGACTGAGATACACAGACCGTAACCTGCGCATCGCGTGCGGCCCGCCGTTGATCTGATGGTGGCCCACGTCTCACCATTCGTTCTGGTAACTTCTCTTATCATCTTTATTCCCTCCCGGAAAAGAGTATTCCGTCCCTGGTGCAAACTACTAAATGACGACGTCCAGCACCAAAATATTTATAAAATAAATAATATAAATTATCATTCTCCTTTTATTTGACCGCCGCTCGTAATCTACTGGCTGGCGTTGCTGCCTCGGGATCACGGAGTCCCGGGTTCGATTCCCGGCCGGGTTGTGGATTTTCTCTGCTCGGTCCTCATTATTTCATCATCATCATTCGCGTAACAAGAAGGGCATCCGGCCACCCATTAAATTAACCATTCCACCTCCGACCATAACCATGCCAACCCTGCGAAAATGTGGGACAGAGACAGAACCAATTGAAGATCATTCTACTTCTTATTTATTTTTATTCTTTTATTTCTGCGGCCCTTACGGAGTCACCAGTAAAGGCTTTCTGCTCCACGGCATTAGCAAATCTGTACACCTCTGACTTAAGGTTTTTGTATCGGTGTTGTTGGTGCTACTGTGAAAAATAATTAAAATAATTTTTTCTATTCCCACAGTGTTTTTGCCCTATGAGATTGTGGTGTCACCTCCAGACACCACACTTGCTAGGTGGTGGCCTTTAAATCGGCCGCGGTCCGTTAGTAGACGTCGGACCCGCGTGTCGCCACTGCCAGTGATTGCAGACGGAGCGCCGCCACACGGCAGGTCTAGAGAGACTTCCTAGCACTCGCCCCAGTTGTACAGCCGACTTTGCTAGCGATGGTTCACTGACAAATTACGCTATCATTTGCCGAGACGATAGTTAGCATAGCCTTCAGCTACGTCATTTGTTACGACCTAGCAAGGTGCCATTATCAACAGCTATTTATCTTGTGATGCATGTACCGTCAGACAGATGTTCACCAATTATGGATTAAAGTTAAGTATTCCACAAGCTACGTACTTTATTTGCTAGTCTTCATTACTTGTCCTGTTCCAGACCTCACGCCATCCTGAGCGAGCTTAAACGCGTGCCTTACGGCTACCCGTCACAGTGGATTGGCTGTCTTGCCAGTCCACAACAGAGATTACAAGGGGTTCCTGATGATCAAAAGCCATTATAAACTGAAGAGAAGCTAGCTGGATGTCGTTTATGATCAAAAGATATAAGGTTATGTAAATGAGAAAGTAAACATTCTTTATCTCAAAGCACTCAGTTTGAATCGTCTGCCAACTTTATATATATTAGCCTGAAGGTTAAGGACACGATGGAACCTCCGCTAATCACCTTAAGATGGTGGCGGTAGTATTTCCGTACAATAATCATTTTATCTTGTTCCTGTTACTTTCGCGAGTGATCCAAGGAAAGAACGACGATAAGTAAAACTTCATATGAGTTTGAATTCCTCTGATTCTCACGTTGTGAGGGGAAATAATATGTTATCTGATTCTTATTGCAGGGTGTTGTGAATTGTGGGAAAATCTGGTGCGAATGCGACATCATCAACTCAACTCACACCTTAAATGAACGTCTAAGTTCTGGCCTTTGTTTAGAATGTGTCGATGTCTTGCTGTTTGATGCGTCCCCGAGCCCGACAGTTATGTCGCAGGGCACCACGCTTTTGCCCTAGACGAAGATTGTAGTCAAATTTTGAGCCGAATTTAAAACTCCTGTGTCGCAATGGGAGACAATTACGGGGTTTCGAAAAGGTGACTCATCAGTCTTGTTGCGTCGTGTACAAAAATAAAATCGAAAGTTCAATATAATCTTAAGTTTATCAGAAGTTAGTAAAGAGATACAGCTGTGCTGCGAATGGAACTGATTTGGGGACTGCAGTACCATACACATTCATTGTCTTTCAATGGACGGATTCGCTCCTAATAACACCGTGCTAATTTGTGATGTGCAAACAAAACTGGGACACTGTATATGCAATGCAAAGTTTCCGACTACAGTGATTTAATTAGATGTGAAATTTACAGTTATGAATGTAAATCTATAATACTGGATTGTTTTGTGTAACATTTGCACAATGTGTGTACAGTTATCTTTCTAAGCGTTGGTATTAACTATGTGCGTAATCGTGATGAATGGCTGCTTGCGTCCTTATGAAAGGAACACTATGCATCATTTGAAAGATAGATAAAGTATTAGATATTTACGTCTAGAGGTGCAACTGCACAAAAACAACTTACAAGCTGCAAAATCTAAGGTTAAGTATTTGTAGTGTCTAAAATGGAAGATAAATTGTTCAATACCACATTTTGCAATATTACTTAAAAATTTATGGTGTCAAACACACTAATCTGAAACAGATTTATCCGCCGTGGTCAGTCAAACGTAGTTTACGCAAAGACTTGTGTCTTAATGCTTAATTGCACCACATAAACATCATGTTTCTTTACATATAGGCCTATGAAAGCCGGAGACGGAGACGAATACAGTTTTGATTGAAGAATGGTAGAAATTGGAGTTCAGAAAAAACTTCTTAATGTCAACACTCACAAAGATTTAGGTAAGTGGAAGATGAATTTCAAGCTTGTGCCGACTGAATTCACTAACGCGAAAAGGGCAACGTGGAAGTGAACTGTTGGAAATTTCATAGATAGTTTGACCGAAATTGACCTCTCTGCAAACCATCAACACAGGAAAGGAAACCTGGTCCCCCTATGTAAATCACTATTAAAGCAGGAACCTTTCATAACGGCAGTATAAATATGCCTGTATTAAATTTAAACAGACACACGAAGACATGTCACTCTAAGAATTCCATCCACTGAAGGGTAGATCTTCGTTGACCATATCGATCATCCTCATAGTCGTCGCCCAAAGTTTTCGAAAGACAGTGGATTCTTCTCTGAAGATAACTGGTGCTGTCGTTCTGGTATTGTCTGTTTTAACATTTTCTGTTACCTTTCAATGTAATTTACAGGTCCAACTTATAAAAGTTATTTTCTATATATTCACGTATTCAGGCATACACTATTTACGATAAACTTGCAATGCATTCTAGGGAATCATACACATTATCCGTTAGATGTGCGCAATCAAATCCCAAACTAAGAATTTGAAACATTTTACTTTAAGATGAAGGTAATGTCCTGTACTTACGTTCAGAGATTCTGAAAATATTGCCTTAAAGGATTTTTATGACATGGATTGAATTTACCTTTGTCATTTAATGTTGTCATAAGTTTCGGTGTTGCTGATGCTGAAATGCAAGATTTGATACTGTTGCGAGTCAGGAACTGGTTTTGCCCTGCGAAACAAAGCGGGCTGCATTCAAAGAATTCTTCGTAGTAACTGAAGTCATTACTTCTGACGTGGACAGGCCAACCATTCATTTCTCAGCAGTGATCATTGCACTCACTCTTTCGTGGTTAAAGTGGTTCGTGTACGAAGTATAAACGCTTGGTATTGAAACTCATAAAGTAACTATTTCCGAAATAGGTACGCAGTATTACAAAACTGAGTTTCTTCATTACTTTAGGGGGGCTGAAGTGCGAATATTTTACGATGTCCTACGCCTAATTCTGCTTTTTTGCAACCGCAATCGGCAGAGAAAAAATAAATGTATTGCATTACTTACTGAACGCGCCTCGTACTTTCTGTCTGCATCGCCAAAATGCTGCGCGAATAGCAACCGTGGAAATATGAATTTTCGGGTTCTTTCCTCTCATTAATATGACATACGTAACTTTTGTAAGGCTTATTTCATAGTGATGTTACAAGATATAATATAACTACTAACGAAGTAATAAAACTTAGAAAAACCTATTTTAGGTTCGACTACATACGAGTACATCAACATGGACGAAACAGCATTGCTTTGTGATAAGTGGGACCATTCCTCATAATTTTGTATGTGCTCCTAAAATTTCGGCATCAGATGGATGATGAAGTAGACATTTACGTAATTTGTTAGGAACTCGTCGTTAAACGCTCCGTGAGTAAGCGGGTGGAAAAATATGAATCCATCAGCGAACAACCTGCGCCAATGAATGCGCTACGCCCGAACTCGCTGCTCTCAGAAAAGAGTCGTTTAGCATACTCACGTTCACAGAGAACTGATGAGACGTGAATAAATTTAACGAGAACGCGATCTTAATTTTCTGAAGTATGTCGTTGTAATTGAATGGCGGGCGAGTGACAGAATTTTTCACTATATTAGCGCGGGGGTGCCGGGGTGTGAATATGCTAAAGGAGGAGGAGAGCCTTTTCAATTGTAGTGGGTGTTGATGGGCGGGCGAGTGCGCGGTCGGACATTGATGGATGCCCGTGCGATAAATGCGAGTTTTATGGCGTGACAAATGCGTAGCTTGCGTGCGCGTTCGGCTGTGGCTGGCGGCCGCACCGCCTGCAATGAATGGCCCCGGAGCTGTTTAAATTCCGCGACACTCGGCTGTCCTCACGCACACATGCATCTCCCCTTCGCTTCTGCGCTGCCGCACATGGCACGGTCCTTCCACCCGACGCAGGGCTCAACATTCATATCTGCCGAAACTTCTGTTATAGTATGAATATCGCTTACCTTAAAATTTCAGCACTACGTATAACAAAAGTGACGTTTCGGATGTTTAAATTGTGTACTCCCCAAATACTTTTAGTCAAAAGACGTAAAATAAGAAGAAATATACCTCTCGTTTTTAATTAAAATTTTCTGTGCAACACACAAAATTACTCTGTGCTCCCGAAGTATTTGGAAAAGTGAATGATTATGATTTTCAGTAGAAATTCGGTTTCATATTGTAACGATGGTTGTAGTCCGAGGTGCAAAAGCACACTCCGTTAATCAAAGTAGTACTCTGATTAGGAAGTAAGAAAGAGTGTTGTACCTGGAGAATTGTGTAACACATGAGGTTTCTGGTTGGTGTTTCTGCCTAGTGGCTGATTTCGTAGAATCGCACGGAGGAAAGCGTGCTAAAGGCTGCCAAAAGCAGATTCCGACGTTTTCTACTGTTTTCATTGTTTTGAGACGTGAGATTACGTTACGGGCAACGTAGTGACTAAAATTCTATGTATTTCTAAAACTACAGTAGCTACATTACATGTGGACGGTTAAGCTATACTTCACCATTCGCTTACCAACTTTTACATTCAAACAGAGAATCCCTCCACGATTGGAAACGGGATATTTGCAAATGAACTAAAGTTGTTTAATATCACAACAGTTTTCCCTGAGTCGAGAATGTGTATTTGATTTAGTTGGGAATAGCCTCTGTTTCAAAATGTTTTTAACTTGTAACTGGTTTTAGATAATAGTTCTTCTTTGTATGCCATTCAACCTTCACCCTTTGACTTACTGTTTACTGAATATTATATGAAACGTATCAATGAATGTTATAGACAACTCCTCCTTCGAAATTAATCGTTTGATATGGGATAAACAACCCCCCCCCCCCCATCCCTTTATATTCCCATGCTACAGACAGTTTTTCTTTGTGATACTTTTTATTTCCCACCTCTACACCATTGGAAGTCTATGTTTTGTTTCTCGTTGGCGGCAATTCTAGATATTCCAAACAATTAGTTTATTTTCAGAGAAAGTAACAGTCGATAACATTCAGCTGTTATTTATCATGTACACTTCCAGTGAATTAGTTTTGTCTCCTGTTCTTCACATCGAGTATCAGAAATCTCTAAAGGAATACTTGAGTCACAAAAAATGGTTCAAATGGCTCTGAGCACTACGGGACTCAACTTCTGAGGTCATCAGTCCCCTAGGACTTAGAACAACTTAAACCTAACTAGCCTAAGGACGTTACACACATCCATGCCCGAGGCAGGATTCGAACCTGCTACTGTAGCGGTCTCGCGGTTCCACACTCTAGCGCCGGCCGGCACTTGAGTCACATTTAGAAAGTGCTATCAATGAAATTTTAGATGAAGATTATAGCTCACAGAGTGAAACTGAAGATTAGGATGGTGTTATTGAGTAGGATTCAGATCGAGAAAGCAATGTGAACTTCAGAGACGATGAAGAGGATGGAGGTAGTGTAGCTTCAGGTAGCGAGCGTCAGGATGTGAGTGTCGTCAAGTCTAGTCACACAGCCCATGGGAAAGAAAGCAGGCAGGAGTAACTGCAGTCGGTGTTTGTATACTCCTAGAGAAGCCTTGAAAAAGATAAAAAAATGGCTCTGAGCACTATGGGACTTAACAGCTATGGTCATCAGTCCCCTAGAACTTAGAACTACTTAAACCTTACTAACCTAAGGACATCACACAACACCCAGTCATCACAAGGCAGAGAAAATCCCTGACCCCACCGGGAATCGAACACTGGAACCCGGGCGTGGGAAGCGAGATCGCAACCGCACAACCACGAGCTACGGACTTGAAAAAGATAGCTAAAATTGTTGCACACAGTGAGAATGAAAACTACGAAACAATGCTCGTGCAATCACTTCCACCTTACTAGCATTCACTCGCACAATCACTCATCTCAGATGCCTTAATACAACGGAGAGAGCGTGAAAGGTGCTACACCAGCAATTAAAACAGAAGTAAAGTTCACAGAAGAGATAAAACAAACACACAGGGAAATGAAAAACGTTGGTGAGCCATTCACCCAGTCAACATATTAAGAACATCTGCCTAAAAATTTTAGGAACAAGTTGGGCAAATCACAAAACCTTAAAAGCCTCACCAAATTCGTTTGAACTTCATTTGAAATATAGGGCAGATTTGACGGCAAATCTGCCGCTATCCTCTGGCCCGTAAGTAATCCATTGTCTAGTAAAATGTTGCGCACAGTGAACTGTACACCAGAAGCACAACACACAGAAGTCGTCGCACCATAGGTAAAAGCCTTGCTTCAGAGGACTGAGGCCTATGTGAAGACGAGTACGGTGTGCCTCATCCCGCCTCTGTGGCGGAAAGGAGGTACGCCTTGCCCGCGTTCTGAGCTTTACTAGACACAGCTTGTTTGTCTCTTCCAGACACTCATACTCCCATCGACGAATGACTCTGTGCCGCAGCACGTACATTAGCCTTTTTGAAAAGAATATTTTTTTTATCAGTAGATTGTTTTAATACCAATACGTTCACAGAACTCTCTCTTCGGCATCCATGTCCTGCAGTTAAGTGTAGTATTGACAATACATTCCCAATTGCAACATTTCAAAATTTGATTAGAATGAATAGAACAGTTGTTGCTAGGTACATAAACCTTTCTGCAAGTAGTATTTTTTTCAGTAAACTATTTTAATACCAGTGGGTTCCCCGGACCCCCTCTTCGCCATCCATGTTACAAAAATAGGCGTCCAAGAAAACTGGAAATTTGTGTTAATATCTTATGTTACCAAACTGCTGAGGTCATCGTTCTCTGCCGCGCGTCTTTAGCCGAGCGGTCTATGGCGCTGCAGCCATGGACTGAACGGCTGGTCCCGGCGGAGGTTCGAGTTCTCCCTCGGGCATGGGTGTGTGTGTTTTTCCTTAGGATAATTTAGGTTAAGTAGTGTGTAAGCTTAGGGACTGATGACCTTAGCAGTTAAGTCCCATAATATTTCACTCACATCTGAACATTTTTTTTCATCGGTCTCTAAGAATACGCACTACTTAATCTAACTTAAACTAACATACGCTAAGGACAACACACACACACTCATGCCCGAGGGAGGACTTGAACCTCCGACAAGGGCAGCCGCGCGAACCGTGGCAAGACGGCTGAGACCGGGCGGCTACCCCGCTCAGCAGGCGTCCAAGTGTTAAGTGTAAGTATTGGCTACGTATTCTCAACCGAAACATTTCAAAATCTGAATACACCAGTTGTTGGTATGTTCATAAACGGTTTGTACCTCGAAACTGTTTCTCGCGTTTGGAAAAACTTTACATTTTCGGAGTAGTTTTCCGAATTTCGGAATAAGAAACTGCAGCATGTAAGAAGAGAATGCTATCATTTTAAGTGAAATAAGAAAATACGTTAAATTTCTATAATAGAACTGATTACAGGCACAAGTCCGAAAGTAGAACACTGTCCCCAACTCTTTATTCTCCCATATATTAAGATTTATTCCAAATGGTTCAAATGGCTCTGAGCACTATGCGACTTAACTTCTGAGGTCATCAGTCGCCTAGAACTTAGAACTAATTAAACCTAACTAACCTAAGGACATCACACACATCCATGCCCGAGGCAGGATTCGAACCTGCGACCGTAGCGGTCACGCGGTTCCAGACTGAAGCGCCTTTAACCGCACGGCCACACCGGCCGGCAAGATTTATTCAAATCCAGGTCCAATGTCATTACTTGTATACTGACTTTTGTACATGAAAAGTCAAATGCTTCTACAAGCTCACTGCCTGTCTGACTCCTGCAGAGTGTAATGTCTTGGCACACAAACTAAATTTACGTAGTATTTCAGTAAAACATCTTTACGCATAATATTTAGCTCTGATAGTAAATTAATTTTGCAGTAAATTTGTAATTTATTTGATCACACAGACCCTAAATACATTTACTCCGGATGATGCCTGTTAGTGAATACGGTATACACGTCCAGATAACTGTAATGTACATATGCAAGATTGTAATTAAGTATTTAAGTTAGGAGTACACTTAGTCAATAGTGATTTAATAAACAGTGTACAGGATTGCGTCAGAGTGATCGTGCTGTTGCAGACAATCCGTTGGGTCGAACGGTTTAAGTATAGGCAATTGAAAGCAAGGAAAATACCTCATTTAAACAATACTGAATATTGTAACTTATCCACTTGGAAAAATTAACTATCTGTCGTAAATTTATCAAGGAAGATTTTAATGCCAGAAAAAAAACCCTTGAAACTTAAAATACATGTGAATGATGTGTATTATCAAATAAGCCGATATTTTAAACAATATTTAAATGTTGGTCATATTTTTATCTTTTTAGGAAACCTAGTTCAGTCAGTAGCTACAACTAATGATTCTATGAGCAACAGCCTTGCAACAGTGGTAACGCCGATTCCCGTCAGATCAAAGAAGTTTAGCGCTCTCGGGCCTGGCTAGCACCTGGATGGGTGACCGTCCGTGTCTGCCGAGCGCTGTTGGCAAGTGGGGTCCACTCAACCATTCCGCGGCCAATTGAGTATCTGCTTGACGGAGCAGTGTCGCCTCCGGTAACGGAAAGTGACAACCGCCGCGAAAGCAGTGTGCTGACCACATGTCCGTCCACATGCGCATCCACTGACGCCTGTCGGCTGAGGGTGACGCGGCGATCGGTCGGTTCCGTTGGACCTCCCGAGGCCTGTTCGGAAGTAGTTTACTTTTTAGTTATTCTGTGCGAAACTAACTGGGATCATTCGAGAAATACCATGTAAAATAGTTGTCAACTGGCATACAGCTTTTATTGAAAATGCTTCTTGGTGAATAAACAGTACCATAATAATCCTATTTATTAGTAAGATCACTTACGAAATGGTGCAGTTACTACTAAGCATTGTTACGAAACAAATATGAGTCTGTCATAATTTTAACCTTATAAGCAAAAATGATACTTCTTTGTTTTATTATAACAACGTACCTCTTTGTGTCACTTTCCTGCAGGAAGGGCTAAAGTATGAATATTACACACTTCCTCCTGCTTGGGCAAATGGGCAAATTGTTTGATTCTTTTTGCATTCGATGTCACTTGTGGTGGCTCTTAAGGGGCTTACTGAGGTGCTATTGGTTCAATGGCGGTTCCTTAGGAGACCTCAAGAATTAGTTCATTTTACACATTTATTCGTACCAAAACCGATCCGCAGATTCCAAGAGGTCTATCTACAGCAAACAGCTGACATTTTTACTATATATTCCTAAGATCCCGATCTCAAACAGCCTTGACTGTTTTATTCATATCATTACACGTTTCTGAGATACAGATGTTCAAAGTTACCTTAGATGTACACCTAGAAATACGCACGTAAAATCTGGTGTGAGGCGGAATCTAAATAACAAATAACTATACTAAATTTCTAAAATTTTAACATTATATGCTCCAGGTAATAATCCATTTTCAAAAATCCTTGTCAGTAATGAGAAAGACCCCAAAACCATTATTTGGGAACGAAAACCAAGCCGCAGACTCCAAAACGACTACGCTCTGATAATGTATGTAATTTTTACGATATATTCCTTAGATCCCCGTCTCGAATGCCCTTGAAAATTTTTTGATACCTTTATCCGTTTCCGAGATACAGAAGTTCAAATTCATCTTACTTGTATACGAAAATTACGCACACATTTTCCCGTGTGAGGAGAAATCATAGTATATAAATCGACATAGCACCGAAAAATACACAGTAAAGTGTCTCCATTTTCATTAAAAGGGTTCTGAGAACCCTGTGTTTTAGTACTGAAGCACATGCAAAATGTTTGTGCACGTAAAACCCGGACTGAGGTGTAAATTATTTCAATGTCGCATGGGTAAACTATCGAACTTTTACTTACTCATGAAGTTCTTGTCATTCGAGTGACATATCTTCCTGTGATAGGGAAAAGAAGGGAATTAGCGGAAGAATGATTCTATCGGGGAATGAAAACCGAATATTCTCCTTCTTATAAGTTTCTAACTGAAAAGTGCGGTACCAGTTGCCTGAGTATACCTTTTTCAGTGCCTTTAAAGATTTTCCTCAAAATTTAGGCATGCGAACACATTCGCTTTTTTTATGCTCAGAGAGAAGAGTACAGTCGTGGTGTTCCAAGTCAAGGAAAAGTTATCAGTACTTCAAGATAATAGAAGGTGGTTGGGGCGTTGAAATGGCGAAGGACACCACGTCTGTGTGAGAGGAACAGAAGGACACAGTGGCAATGGAACATAGTTGACAGTGACAGATGTGGTAGGAAAGGAGTGAGGGCAACAGTACCAGTAGGACAGGAATAAAGAGAAGGAGAAAGTGGATGTGGGTGAGAGCGATAAAGAAAGCGCAAGTAAGTTCGCATACCAAAATTTTTGGGAATATTTTCAAAGGTGCTGAGGTACGTAGAATGAGTCAGCTGCTACCCACTTTTCAGTCAGTGTTTAAAAAGGAGCATAGTCGCATTTTTAGTGATACGACAGGAAAATGATTTGCGTTTGTTTAAATTAACGAGTGTTATCAAATTAGTAAGTTTTTAAAAATAAATCTGTGGCCTTGCAATAATGGGTTATTCCATCCAGCTCAAATATAAATATTTTCATTTATTATATAAGTGCTCGTCCTTGTATCTTTACGAGAGGAATTTGAAATTGTCCTTAAATGTGTGATATCTTGCAAAAACAGCAGAAGGTGTGGCGTAAAATGTTCGGTAGTAATAAACCACCTGTTGTAATTGCAAGTATGTTGTAGCTGACATTTCGTGAACTCGTAGTTTTCGAAATATGTTTGTATAAATGTGAAGTTTTTTTGTCGATACGCATGATAAATACACAATGCAAAAATGAAGAGGGAAATGAAAGTAGAAGAAAAATTTGGAAGCTTGACTTTTAGGCTTTGAAAATGGAGATCCAGCTCCGAAGTATGTCGTACACTGCTAAAACAGTAAACATGCGAGGACTGTACATGGTTTACTATTTTAAATACACCAATCTAATTGTCAGACTGATGGTGCTCACACCATCACAAGTGCAAATTAACAGTATTTGGAGATTTGACATGGAAAATAATAAAATATCCTGACAGATCAAACAGAGTGCTTCTTTTTTGCACCATCCTCCCACACAGACCCTTCCTATCTTACACACGCCATATATGTCTTCTTCGGCTAAGTTCGAAACTTCTTTCATTATTGTTTTTAATTTGTTTTCTTCAAAGTTAAAACGCTCTGCTATGTGTCTCTTCATCGTTCTTGGAGAGACGGATATAGGGATAAATATCACAGTTAGAAGATTTAAATAAAGAGTGGTTAAATAAAGTAAATACAATGAAATCCTTGTATCATTACTTATGGGCCCTCTCCCGTTGCGGGAAATTATGGAATTAAAATCAGAAATTTAACATACATTTTTATCAACTATTTGTCAATGCTGTTTGCAAATAGTTTTGGAAAGTAACATTAAATTCCTCGTGAAATTTACCTTTCAGTACCCCGTTTCGAAGGGTGCGTCGTCTCCAGCTTGCCGTATATGCTGTGCCCGTTCAACCACATGTAGATATACCTTGCAATAACTTCCAGTCTGCTCGTAGTAGGGTCGTGATATGAGTCTGCTGAGGAGTCGACTTCATTTCCGTTGCCAACCTTTTCTTAGTGCCGCTCCAAGTGCTTATAGGTTCGTCACAGGGAGAGTAAGTGGTAAATATTGGCTACATGGATGCTGTAATTACCATGTTGGCTGGCTATTAGCTATAACTTTTGGTTTTAATTTGGTTTTAGGTGTGGGTAGTGTTTTTAAGTCTACGTCACAGCAAACGTCTCTGATGTTTGTGGCCAACACTGAAGCGTGTCTCTTTCTCCAGAATTGTGGCCATGATGGCCATGGATATTTGATAGCTGTGGAGTGCCTAATAGCGCTCATTATTGGGAGTTAGTGGATTAAGCCTGTGTGATGATTTGAGAATTCTTGTATTGATATAGATAGCATTTTTCTATGTAATCCGGAGCAGTTCTCAGGGAATTAATGTTTATCGATGAAAGAGTGTCTACAGGCTGTTAACATAGGAACGTACGTTTAGTGATGGTATCTTCTTCAGCCACTAGAATCCGGTACGTTTGTCTGAGGTAGATCGTGGTGCTGTGGATGCACCCAGATGGTTTAGTCCGTGTACCCCCCCATCCCCCCTCCCCTCCCCCACCATTTTACATTGTGAGGTCGTATGATAAACGCCTTCTTAGACGATTTTAGGTACCATATGAATCATAACATTTTCCATAAAAACCTGTCTCGCGAAGTCCTGTTAACACAAGAACTACCGGACTTTTTCTTACCCTTGGTAGTACCATGTGCGTCATTTTTCACCTACAGTAGGAGACAACCGTTTTATTCGCCCTCTGATAGAATCCGTAAATGCGACACATAAATACTAGAGGGAAGATAGCAGTACAATGGCCTGGGCTCTCTCTGGTTCAAAACCTTATGTAGAATGGGTCATGCTTACGTTGTAGAAGCCGTAGGTCATCGTCAGATGGATGAGATTCTGCTCGCTGTTCATTTGATGCTTCTGAATCACATGAGCCAGCGTCTACAATGGAACAAAATCGTCGTCGTCCTCCAACGCATTCGTCTCACTACCGGATTCATCACTCGATTGCGTCTGTAAAACGTTCTACAGGTAGTAGAGAAACTCTAGAAAATCAGCTGCAAGATCACGTCGCTGGCGTCAGGACTGCCCCGTCCCGCTCGGCTAACCACAGGCAAACATATACTGACAGGAACATCCGTAAGGGGGGCAAGACTGATGTCTGCCGTCGTGTAAAATTATTAGCAGTGCCCCAGACAGCGGTGTAGGAGGGGGGAGGGGGGGTGGGGGAGGGTTCCACACTGTATAATACACTCATCAAAAAAGTTTTGCATCACCTCGGTTCCGAGAGTTCCGGAACCTGTACAGAATATTGGAACAGAGTTCACATAAATATCATTTCCACCCTTTGTATTGCTCATGAAAAACGCACGTAGCATGTTGTGCCACCATACAGCGAGACCATCAGTGTAGGTGGTCCAGATTACTGTACACGGAGGTACCTCTGATACCCAGTAGCAAGTCCTCTTGCATCGATGCGTGTCTGTACTCATCGTGGCATACTATCCATAAGGTCATGAAGCCACTGTTGGTTCAGATTGTGCCACTCCTCAAAGGCGATTCAGCGTCGATCCCTCAGAGTGGTTTGTGGGTCACGTCGGCCATAAACAGCCCTTTTCAATCTATCAGAGGCGTGTTCGATTGGGTTCATGTCTGGAGATCATGCTGGCCACTCTAGTCGAGCGATGTCGTTATCCTGAAGGAAGTCATTCACAATATGTCGTCCATGAAGTCGAATGCCTGGCCGATATGCTGCCGATATTGTTGCACTATCGGTCGGAGGATGGGATTCACGTATCGTACAGCCATTACGGCGCCTTCCATGACTACCAGCGGCATACGTCAACCCCACATAACGCTACCCCAAAACAGCAGGGAACCTCCAGCTTGCTGCACTTGCTGGACAATGTGTCTAAGGCGTTCAGCCTAACCGGCTTGCCTCCGAACACGTCTCCGACGATTGTCTGGTTGAAGGCTTACGCGACACTCATCGGTGAAGAGAACGTGATGCCAATCCTAAGCGGTGCATTCGGCGTGTTGCATGGCCCATTTTTACCGCGCTGCTTGGTGTCGTGGTTGCAAAAGTGGACCTTGCCCTGGACGTCAGGAGTGAAGTTGCTCATCATGCAGCCTATTGGGCAGAGTTTGAGTCGTAACACGACGTCCTGTGGCTTCGCGGAAAGCAAGGCGTGTCATCGACAGTTTCTGTCTCTCTGTATCTCCTCCATGTCCGAAGAAAATCGCTTTGGTTCACTCCGAGAAGCCTGGACACTCCCATTGTTGAGAGCCCTTCCTGGCACAAAGTAACAATGCGGATGCGATCGAACAACGGTATTGACCGTCTAGGCATGGTTGAACTGCAGACAACACGAGCCGTGTACCTCCATCCCGGTAGAATGACTGGAACTGATCGGCTGTCGGGCCCCCTTCGTGTAATAGGCGTTGCTCATACATGGTTGTTTACATCTCTGGGCGGGGTTAGCGACAGCTCAGAACAGTCAAAGGGACTGTGTCTGTGATACAATATCCACAGTCAACGTCTATCTTCAGGAGTTCTGGGAACCAGGGTGATGCTAACCTTTTTATGATGTGTGTATGTTACTCTGTGGTTTCCCAGTGTCACTTCGTAGGTTTGCATGTCGCCAGTCGCTAGAAAACGGAAAGCTTTGGTGATATAAAATATCGCCCGACCTCCAAATCCTTGAACTTCACGTTCTCTTTGGCTCAAAGTGTTGCAATACATTCCAACATCAGGTGAACAACGTCAAGGCACACCAATAAAGTATTTAATGTCCGAAAACCTGTGCTATGACATCAGATTGCGTTAAAGTTCGTATGGGTGAACAATGATCCACATGGTACTTCTACAGTTAAGAAATAAAACACTGTCTGTAAAAAAATATGCCCCTGGTGGCTTGTTTTGCAGAGCATTTAATAGTATCGTACAGTTCGTCTGCTGTAAAAGGAACTAATATACCTCTGTTTTCTTGTTCCATAGTGATGTTCGGCGTAGATGATACTGTGGACAAAATTTCATATCTTGCGGTTTCTTCGTATCTAATGGTGCAGAAATCAGTAAAATAATTCTAGTCAGCCATCTCGGTATGAATCTGTGTTGTATGTACGACGCCACCGCTGTTCTGTAAAAGTCTAGAAAATGGAAATTTGTGGTAATATATTGTGGGACCAAACTCCTGAGGTCATCGGTCTACCCGTCGGGTAGACCGTTTGCCTGGTGCAGGTCTTCCGAGTTGACGCCACGTCGGCGACCTGCACGTCGATGGGGGTGAAATGATGATTAAGACAACACAACACCAAGTCCCTGAGCGGGGAAAATCTCCGACCCAGCCGGGAATCGAACCCGGGACCTTAGGATTGACATTATGTCACGCTGGATATGGAACGAAGGAGTGGGGTGTAAAAATCCTTAGGTTGAGGAGAACGCGTGGTCGGTAAGTGTGTGTGAGCATAACTGCAGACGACGATGAAATCAGATGGTGGCGGGGAAATAAGTATTCTCAGGATGGATAAAAGTCCATGGGTCAATCGAGTCCGGCGTAACGCGGAGATAACAGGCAACGAACTGTCGGGCAAGTTTCCATACGTCACTGGTGGCAGCACAAGTCAGTTGATGGACATCGTCATCCACGAGGTGGCAAATGGAACAAAGTGGAGAGTCCTTTAGTCAGATGGCGTGAAGACGATGATTTGTGGCGAATTTTTCATTTGCGACTTGATACCACGTTGCCCGGACGTTGGAGGGAAGAAAAGGCTGGTGGATGTGACGCCAAACCGAGGGGCCACCGCGTGGACGGATGTCTCAGTTCGATATTGTTGCTGGATATGGAACGAAGGAATGGGGTGTAAAAATCCTTAGGTTGAGGAGAACGCGTGGTCGGTAAGTGTGTGTGAGTATAACTGAAGTCGACGATGAAATCAGAAATGTGCGTCAGATGGTGCTTCATGTGTCCGACTGGTACTGGTGGTGTTATGGTCGCGGGCACAAGAATTTCCAGCAAGCTGCGCGTAAGGGAGGTGCCCCCGTGCCACTGCTTGTGCATGGTGGACATGTACAAGGACTCCGCGCGGAGTCGCACATTGACAAGGCCGAGGCCCCCGCTCGTGGGGGAAGGGTGAGCGTGTCGTAGCTGACCTTAAAGAGCGTACCGGCCGTAAGGAAGTATCCGAAGGCAGCCTGGAGGCTGCGTCCAATAGTTGATGGCAGCGGGAGGACCTGTGCAATGTGGACCATTCTGGACGCCACATGTTGATTCAGGTATTGGACACGTTGTAAAGAATCGAGTCGGAGAAGATTTTGTCGCACCGTCGTGCGGATAGTTTGGAGTGCACGCCGAAAATTAATAGCAGCGGAGTGGCGCACGGTGGAGGTGAAAATAATACCAAGGTATCGTAGTTTTTGCACACACGGGAGAGGTGCTAAGTCGTCGTGTGAGAGGCCGCGTCCAATGGGCATCGCCGCGGATTTAGCCACATTCATGTTACTGCCCGCTGCAGTGCCGTACGTTGATATCAAATCAAGTACCGTATGTGTTTCACTCCGTGAGCGGATCAAGAGGAGGCGGTTGTCCGCAAACGCACGACATCGAAAACTGTGCTGTCACAGAGTGAGACCAGAAAGGTGGCTCGTCAGACTCCCGAAGAGTGGCTCCAGGCTTATGGCATAGAGTAGGGTCGAAAGTGGGCAGCCTTGCCGTACGGAACGCCGGATCGCCACTGGTCCCGCCACACGTCCATTAACCTGAATCAGCGATTCGGCGGTGCCGTACAGGCGCCAGATCGCGTCGATAAAGGCTGGTGGAAAACCCATGCGGTTCATCACTGAGAACAGAAAAAGATGCCGCACTTTGTCGAATGCGCTGTCAAAATCAATGGCAACCACTGCGGCGCGGAGTCTGCACGCCGCTGCGAGTGAATTAAATCGCGACATTCTCCTGTGCCCGTTTGTATATTAACTGATCCGCCCGGAGTTGTCTGTTCCGGGGATAGAATGCTGGGCAGGACCTTGCGGCATCACGTTGCCAGTAGGCGTGTAAAAATTTTACAGTCTGCGTTAAGCAGAGTCAGGGGACGGTAATGTGCTGTCGTCACACCTGGTATCGGTTTGTGGATGGGTATAATAATTCCCGTGACAAAGGACGGCGGTACGGCGTTCCCCATCGTCAGCAGTTCATGTTGTCCACCGTGACGCCATTAGTGTAAAGAAAGCGCGATAAAATTCTATCGGCAATCCGTCGACACCAGGTGACTTATTCAGAGCACCTTTTTTGATTGCATCGTGGATTTCGTCACGCGTAATGGGCTCCATCAGCTCGTCCGCTTCGTCGCTGGTGAGGGTGCGAGTTATGTGTGGTAACACAGACTAGTCAGCGTGGTTGTTGGTAGTCTCCTCCTGGTACATTGTGCGGTAGTGGTCGACAAAGGCACTGACGATTTCGGCCTGGCAAGTGACGTGCTGGCCGTTACATGTGGTGATCTCGGTGATGAGTTGTTGTCGTCGATGTTTCCTATCGGAGGCGATATGATGCATGGTCGGATGTTCTTGTTCCGCCGAATCTTGACATCGGGTTCGCACCATAGCCCCCTGCAGTCTGCGGCGTGTCAAAGTTACAATTTGCGCCTTAATCCTGCTGCGTTCCCTCTGGGTGTCGGGGTTGGGCGGTTGGGCGCCCAGGTCGCGGAGAACGGCGTAGAAATAGTCGGTAGTGTGCCGGCGCCACATAGCAACTTCCTTTCCATACTGAATCAAAGTACGTCGAATGGCAGGTTTGGCACATTCCAGCCACCAGGTCAAGGTCGTGCAGTATTTAGGTAAGCGACGTTCACAGGTGGCCCATGTCTCTGTAACACGTTGAAGACATTCGGGATCATGAAGATGGGAGGTGTTTAGCTTCCACGGTGCACGACTACGACAGACCACTTGCTTGGGGAAGAGAATGTTGCAGATGTAGGCACAGTGGTCCGAAAAGGCCAGGGGCCAAAGTTCTGCACCTCGGACTGCTGGTGTGAGTTCCCGAGAGACGTAAATTCTATCAAGGCGGCTCGCGGAGTGACTCGTCTGGTAAGTATGTCCAGGCGCGTCGCCGTGCTGTACTTCCCAAGTGTCGCGGAGCAACAGATCTCGGACTACAAGACGCAGTTCTTGACAGGTGTTGTAGTGGGGCACTTGATCTTTAGGGTGCAAGACACAATTAAAATCGCCCCAAGCAAGTAAAGGTCGCAGCGTCCAAGAAACAAAGGAGCGATTTCTTCTGAATAGAAGAGTGCCCTGTCGCGTCTGCGGGTGGAGCCTGACGGAGGGTAAATGTTGACGATACGCGTCCCCATGACGGTGACGGCCATGCCTCTGGCAGATGGAAGGCAAGTGATATCGGCCACTGTAATGCCTTCTCTGGCGTAGATGGCTACGCCGCGTCCCAGGTGGTCACCAGGAGAAGGATAAGTGTTATATCCCGCGATGTCTGGAAGTTTGGCCAAATGTACTTCCTGTAGTAGTGCGATATCGGCGTCCGACGCCCATATCATCTCTCGCATCAGGTGAAGTTTCACTGGTGAGCTAATGGTGTTAGTGTTGATCGTTGCTATTCGGTAGGTTTGGAGCCGTAACCCGCCGTGGAGGGGAACTCCACCGGCAGAGGATGAAGAGTGGCGAGGCAACGGCGAGTCGTGCCTTACGCCACCTGACGGCGTTATCAGCGGCGTAACGATGCTTCCGTCTGGGGTAACTCTGTCCCCAGCGTGAAGTCCGGGTCCTCATCGACGTCCTCACTCCACACCATTGAAGGCGCTGTCGCTGTGATGGTCGTACGTTCCACTTCGCTCGTAGGGGCGGAGGACGTCTCGGTGACAGTCGCAACGGTGGATTCCATTGGTTCAGGAGCACCTGAGCGAGCCAGTAGAGTAGGCATCGACACAGCCACAGTCGGCGTCATGTTGTCGTCATTCGTATCGTTGTGTAGGTTCTCCGAGGCCTCGTCGGGTCGGACGGCCTCTGGAGCATCACGGGGAGGTGATCCGTCTCGTTCCGAGATCGTGCGGTGCCTCCTCTTGCGCCTCTTAGGTGAACGTTGTTTGCGGGTTCGTCCCTCCGTGTCGGAAGACGGAAGGGAGTCGCGTCGCTCTGAGAGGAAGGCCGTCGCGGGGACGTCAAATGAAGGGGTGTCCATATGTTCAGGCGTGTGGGTGTCGGAAGTCGTCGCTGTTGGTAGTGGCGCCGGAGTAGCGTCAGGCTTTGAGCGCGACGTGCCGGCCCCGGCGGTATCCGTAGCAGCAGGGAGAGTCATCGGTACGTGGTCCGTTGGGCGTCGGCCGGTGGGAGGTGAAGAGAGCGCCGATGCGTTTGGTGATCGGTAAAACCGTCGTCGGAGCCGGAGGTGCCACGGTAGCGGCTGGCAATTGGGTGATTCGTCGCTGAAGACACTCAGATCTGAGGTGGCCTTCTTTGCCGCACCCGGAACAGGTCTTGGGTTGGCCGTCGTATATGACAACCGCGCGGCACCCGCTAATTTGCAGGTAAGATGGCACGTGGCGATGGAGGTCGATGGTGATCTGCCGTACACCGTTAAGAACGGGGTACGTTTGGAATTGCGCCCAGCGTTCGGCAGTGTGGCCAAGGACAGTCCCATAGGGGCGGAAAGCCGCGATAACGTCTTCCGCCGGAAGCTCGAACGGGAGTTCGAAAACTCGTATGGTGCGCTTTCCTAAGCCGGCATGGTCGACAGTGACCGCTCCGACATTGCCGTCGGCGTGGCAAAAGCATAATCCATGATTGGTGTCACAAAGTATTCTTTCACATACCGCGTCATTGACGACTTTGACGTACACAGTACTGCTTAATATGGACAAATGGATGCCCAAGATGTCTGAAGCAGGGATCTTAGCAACGTCACGTAGGAAGCGTTCCACTTCCATGGCCTTTGGTCGTGCGTATTCGTTGCTGAAGTTGAATCGTAATGTTGATTTTCGAAAACGGTTGGCCATGGTTCTAGTGCACGCAAGCGACACGTAAGTGACGGCCGCTGAAATGTAAACAACAGCGAGCGCCCGCGCTCCGCAGGCGGAAACAACAACACGTCCGCACTGCACGGCGGCGAAAGCCGGACTGACCACTCAGCTACCGGGGCCGGACGGTCTATAAGCTTACACACTACCTAATCTAACCTAAAATAACTTACGCTAAGGACAACACACACACCCATGCCCGAGGAAGGACTCGAACCTCCGACTGGGTTGCGGTGGTGGGGGGGGGGGGGGGGGGGGAAGCCGCGTGGACCATGACAAGGCGCCCTAGACCACATGGCTACCCTGCGCGGCTAAAAAGTCTAGAAGGTGATGCCTATCTCCAGCATTATGTGAGTGACAGCAGTGGACTTCTACCGTTCGCCTGTGCAAACTTGGGATCTGACTTTGTGTCCTTTTATTCTTGATTTATAAATACTGTCAAATCTGGCTTTCTACATCTACATCTACCCATACATCTACATAGATACTCTGTAAATCACATTTAAGTGCCTGGGAGAGGGTTCATCGAACCACCTTCACAATTCTCCGTTATTCCATTCTCGTATAGGGAGCGGAAAGAACGAACACCTATATCTTTCCGTACGAGCTCTGATTTCTCTTATTTTATCATGGCGATCGCTTCTCTCTATGTAGGTCGGTACCAACAAAATATTTTCGCATTCGGAGGAGAAAGTTGGTGATTGGAATTTCGTGAGAAGATTCCGCCGCAACGAGAAACACCTTTGGTTTAATTATGTCGACCCCAAATCCTGTATCATTTCAGTGACACTATCTCCCCCATTTCGCGATAATAGAAAACGTGCTGCCATTCTTTGAACTTTTTCGATGTACTCCGTCAATTCTGTCTGATAATGATCCCACATCGCGCAGCAGTATTTGCTTAATGGTCACGGTACTGTCTATTAACTGTGCAGCTGCAGAGCATCATTTTCTTAAGACCGTGAAGTAGTATTCTTTTCCATGACGCCACCATTTAGCCTAGTATCTCGCATATGATTTTACATGGCTGACTATACTCGGTTTTGCTCTATATAACCACTATTTGAGGAGGGTATCGTACCGACGTTACACAGCTATAAACTGTTGCACACACATGCGACTTGCCCATCCGAAAATTTTTTTTGTAATATACGACAGATGAATTTCCATGCTCACCTGCCTCTAAATATACTTTGAGTGCTATATATCAGATTCATGGGCAAAATTATTAATTTCAAGTTTCTGCTACCAGTCACTTTTTAGTGGCTGGTGGCAGAAACTTGAAATAAATAATTATCCCACACAGTCACGGTTCACAAACATAGTCATTATGGCTGAAAATAATTCACGGGGAAAGGTGCGTGATCAGATAAGGCCACTGGACAAAATTCTGCTGCTTGAATGTGTTCTAATAAGGAACAGAGTACGTATATCCTATCGATCCTGTTCGAAAGTCATTGCCATCGAATGGCGTGAAACTCGACACAGATCAAAGAAACACTGTATAAAACGACGTCAGATCTCTATCTTTCGGTTCCAAATGTTACATTTTCTCAACTGCAGTAGTAAGGAAGGAGAGAAGAGAAAATGAGATCACTCATGGTGCTATGGGTGAAACGATAAGAAAAATTCTCAATGAATGTGAGACTTTTCCAGGTATCCTATCTGGTTAAAGCAAGAACATTTTTTATTTAATATTTTGATAACTGCTCCAGTCGTCTTTGACATGTTCTTCGAGTAATTCTATTAGATGTGAACTTTACCTGAATACTAACCTGCGTCTCTACTTACATCTGAGTTCGGAATTTTTCTTATATTGGTAAATATCTGTGATGTTTCATTAGGGAAAGCTGAAACGATTCTACATCCTATAAATCCCAGAAAATCCTGTTAACAGACGACAGTATCGAACAGAACTAAACAGTCATACAGCAGGTCAGAGGATTAGCCTTAGTGAATTTCTGCAGAAACAAACCGTTTTCTATAGACAACATGTTTTAAATAGATACCTCAGTTCTATAATCATGCTAATTCTGTCTGTTGTAAGAGACAATGAAATTCTGTCTAAATGTCGCATACGTACATCTCTTGCAGCTGTGCGGGGAGGATAGCAAGGTAGTGAACAAAGAGAGTAGCTCAAACGACGTTTGTCACAGAAGCCGTCACAACTGATGCCACAGCTCGCACGTGAAATGGGAAATATTTTTTTCTCCGTGACTTCAAAGGCAGCTTAATACGACTGGTGGAACAAACAGCAGAGGCGTGTGTCCTTGCAAAGAACGTTGTTTGAATGCCAACGCCCAGTTTAGCAAAACCGTTTCATGTTTCCTGCTATAGAAATACCAAGCGCGAATTCCAGCAGTTGAAAGAAAAACCCTCCCCGCGTTTTGTCGATCATTCGGCTGTATAGCATCAGAGATAAATTGCAACTGGAATTTCTGAAGCAACCTTCAAAGTGGTTTCGAAACCGAGATGAAATGTATAACGGTATGGAATATTACGGACAGATTTTTCGCTGTCCAATACCACAGGCGCACCGTAATTGTAAGATGGATCTAAGAAGAACGCTGGCAGTTAGAGATAGGTTTCGTGAGTGTAATTTTATTTTTGGGGACGACGTTAACTTGGCTGATTCTTTCGGCATCAATTAATACTCTCTTCAAAACTACTATCGCACAGGAGAATGTATTCAGCGACCTAAGAAAAATTTTTAAAAAAGGCATTCCATGTACCGATGTAGGAGGTGACTGAAACGACTATTGAAACGCGTGTTTTGTTTTCCGTGTTCGTGGCAACCTCCTTGTCAACACAGGTGGCATAGCGTGAGAGCTGTGTCTGCGAACTAAGAGCAGCCATAATTATTGGCTTAAACTTAATTTGGCGACACTGTACTTTATCAAACGCTGTCTACTGCTACGGTCTGTTGTTACTTTGTGAGACTGCTTAAGACGTAGTGTGGGAACGTTGACGAGTTGGAATCTACGGTGATAATGTTTTGTTATTCCCACGCCAAAGACGAGAAGAAGAAATAATGTTTGCATATTTCGCTCCAGCGTCCATATTCGACAGTACAGAAAGTAAAGCTAAACACTTTCAGAGATCTTAAAAATGAAGTGGGAATTTTAAAATGGGGAAGAACAACAAAAGCAGACATCTGACACACGCTTATTTTGTATACGATTTGCATTCCGCAGAGAACCCCATTAAAAAAATATTTGCCTGAACTATTATACAAAAGTAAATCGCCAGTAAAACATTCTTTAAAGGGAAGTTGTGGCAGGAAAGATGGTAAACCAGAAGAAGTTGCGGTGTCCACCAGTGTTTTTTCCGTCTATGAAAATGTAGGCGTATGGACTGAACTGATATCAGAAGCACGAAAATTTTCATTGAAAAGGACACTCAGGTTTAAGGAAATGGATTTTGTACGATTACGCATCAAATTATGAACACCGACGCCGAAATCAATATACTATGAGAGCATCTCTCAGGCGAAAAGCATAAAGGGTCTAAATCTAATCGCCTACGTCACTAAAGCCTCTGAAACAAACAGAAAAGAAATGCCAATTTGAAAACAATAAGAGAAAGCAGTATGAAAACCAGTTTGTTCTAGGGAAAATACTCTCAAATATTAACTTGTGCAAAGGAAACAGTCAGTCTTTGAAGGATAGACTGTAGCCACTACCTTCGGAAGCATGTCTCCCATCTTTAGTAATCTGTCTTATCAAATGTTCATTGGAATTAAAACTCATTCTGTGAAAGAAATTAAGGACTTGTCTTGGCAAGGATAAGTTGAAAACGAAAACTAATTTGGGCTAATTTGTTATGACGTTAATCTCCAAGAGGAACTGCAGTTCAGTAACACATCACTGAAATTTGCAAATAATTCTTTAGTATTTATGTTTCTTTCCCTCGTGCGTATTTCGATTAATTTTTTTTCTGTCCATGGATCTCGCAGCTTAACTCCTAACGACATCCTCTCACAGGTATTGGCACAAGGGATAACCCAGCTAGAGCAAACCACAAAAAGAGGATTACATTCACTTCAGATGGCAGTCAACCGAATAAATGGACCTCGGAATGTCTAAGAAAATGGGACATAAAATATAAAGTTACTATCTCTACACTTGATCCGGTTTTCAATAACATACCAGAAGATTATTTACAATATCTGTCGCCACTCATGTAACAAAGTGCGTCAGAAATTATTTTTGTGGGAAAACTGAAATACTTTTCAACGGTTAAGTTATCGTCTCTAATTGTTTTCGATCAGTTTAGCAAGAGGATAATTCGCCAGAATTTGATGGAATGAGTATTTCCCACAAGTTTACTTCCATTAACTTGGATCACACTTCATTTCAAAAAATTAACGTAAAATTAGCTCTGAAGGTGCTCAGTATTTCAGTAGACAACGGCTTAAAGTATTTCAGGGAAATTAAAATCACTGCCTTCCACATCAGTGAGTCAACGGAATCATTCACAACTGATATGAACAAGTATGTAATGGCGCTCGTCCGGTCTTTTAGATTTATGTTTTCCGTAGTTTCTCTACATCGCTCCAGGCAAATTCCGGGATGATTCCTGTGAAAGGGCACGGTCGATTTCCTTCCCCGTCCTTCACACAACCCGAGCTTGTGCTCCGTCTCTAATGACCTTGATATCGACGAGACGTTAAACCCAGTCTTCGTTTCTTCCTTTCCTTGTATAAGAACTCAGAAGCTCACAAACTTTAATTAAGTCGAGAAGCATTCTCGTCGATAAAAGTGACATTTTTGCTCCCAAAAAGACTCTCCAGCCTCTAAAAGTATTATTGAAGGGATCTTAGGAATATTTAAATACCTGTGGAAAAGAGGATTCAGCTATTACCTGACAGTAAAAGTTAATCAAAACCACATGAGTTTAATTTCGGGATCGTAAGCAATCTCATTTATAATGATCCGTCATCATTTCTCGGCTCGTCCATATGACAGTGTGTTTACATTTCTATAAAACTTTCATTCTTCCAATGGAAACAACGAATATGAATCGCACGGTTGACTGACGTCATGCGTAAGCAAAGTGTGGACATCAGCTAGACAACTGGAACAAACAACAGAATCCAATTTCGGAACTGTGAAATACATTGAAGAATGTCCTGGGTGTTCCATACAACTTCATACAAGCCCAAATTGATTTATAACGTACGTGGGAAATTATTTCAAAGCAACTCAGTAAAGTGATGTTTGCTTTTTCATCAGATACTGTAGGTTACGTGGTGCAACGAACCGGAAGTGTCACAGAATACCCCAAGTGTTCGAGCCTCTTAAGAGGGAATTAGTATGACATCTCACACTCTTTGCTTACACCTATTACAGACTGTAACTCTATTGCAGGATATATGTACCTCACGTATCCATCTTAAGCTGTCTTCAGTATCGTTAAACAGGTGTAAAATGTTGTCGCTGTTTAACTTTGTATTGACCGTTTACGAGGGCGAGAAGTTTCGTGATTGTCTGGTTTGAATCACATTACTTTTGAAATTTCCATCGTAAGAAGCTGTGAAGACCAGGAGATGGAAGCTCTTCCTTCACTACATAAAATGCCGGTTTTTGGCAGGCACTGATGTAATTCGGATGGAAATTAAGTCCTCATTTGTAAGAAACATCGAAACGTTCTCTGACACTATTTAAACTAGTCGACAAATGAATACCGCGTTGAAAGAAATTTCGGGCTTCGCGCGCCATCAGTGTCTCGTGAGTGCCGTCATGTTTAGTGTTCAGTGTTCCCGTCATACTCCATCGTTCACCTGTGCCATCGCCATCTTCAGTGTTAGTGCATCGTGACAACAGTTTGTAGTGAATTATCGTCGAGTGTGAACGGCTCCGTGTTTGTCTTTATGTGTCTACTGTTTTATTACCCACCGTTATGTCACATTTGTGTATTCTTTCTGTTCTTTCTTTATCTCCTCTACGGCTGAAGAGCGGCGTACCATGCTGCTGACAGCCTGTCTGTTTGTACGGGTTTGAAAATAACAATAAAGAAAAAAAAAATTTCGGGCTTGTAACCGGTAGTCGTTTAGCCATTTCACGGTATTTCTGTGGTATCGATAGCAACGATGCAACGGCTTAGTTGCAAGTTCTTAAGTTGGCACTACGACAGACCGCTGACAGCGCCCTCCAGTAGGCGCAGTTCAGCTCTACGAGCACCACTGTAGATTCTGCCCACTAGATCAAGAGCAGACGGCTGGGACACTTCGCACCGCATTGCAAAGTTATGTATTCTTGCTAGAGTAAAGGTGATTTAAATTCATACTGCTGTACCGACGTGTATTATCTTTTCCTGCTCCTACTCACTTCCTTCAGTCGGCCAAAATTTCAGTTTCCAGGAGCAGATCCGCGCGCCGCCTTCCGGGCGGGATACAAAAATTTCGACTCGGTACCTGCTAGTAATCTTCAAGTGAGTCATCGAAGGCTAACGAAGAGCTGCTCTGTTGACGGCAAGTCGAAAAAGAGAAGAGTGAGGGAGAAGGATGAGATAAACGTGAATATGATAAATCTCTTCCCTCATAAATGTTTCTTTTCTTCATACGTCCACTGTATTACCACAGATGATGTGCCATTGATCTCATTTGTACTAAAGATTGCAGTGCAAGGGAAGTGCCTACGTGCTTCCACCACCCTGAATGGAATGTTTAAATTCTAACAAATTTTCACCAACTGGTAGTCTTCTGTAGTTGTTGTCCCATGCGAAGAAAACAGCACGTAGGTCGTGGATTCATAATTTTGAGGCTGTAAGAAACTCTTAGCGAGGAACTGTTTTTCGGGAAATGATTAAATTTCCAATTAGTTTGTTTATAAGGGATGCCACTCGCTTTCTATTACACTCCTGGAAATTGAAATAAGAACACCGTGAATTCATTGTCCCAGGAAGGGGAAACTTTATTGACACATTCCTGGGGTCAGATACATCACATGATCACACTGACAGAACCACAGGCACATAGACACAGGCAACAGAGCATGCACAATGTCGGCACTAGTACAGTGTATATCCACCTTTCGCAGCAATGCAGGCTGCTATTCTCCCATGGAGACGATCGTAGAGATGCTGGATGTAGTCGTGTGGAACGGCTTGCCATGCCATTTCCACCTGGCGCCTCAGTTGGACCAGCGTTCGTGCTGGACGTGCAGACCGCGTGAGACGACGCTTCATCCAGTCCCAAACATGCTCAATGGGGGACAGATCCGGAGATCTTGCTGGCCAGGATAGTTGACTTACACCTTCTAGAGCACGTTGGGTGGCACGGGATACATGCGGACGTGCATTGTCCTGTTGGAACAGCAAGTTCCCTTGCCGGTCTAGGAATGGTAGAACGATGGGTTCGATGACGGTTTGGATGTACCGTGCACTATTCAGTGTCCCCTCGACGATCACCAGTGGTGTACGGCCAGTGTAGGAGATCGCTCCCCACACCATGATGCCGGGTGTTGGCCCTGTGTGCCTCGGTCGTATGCAGTCCTGATTATGGCGCTCACCTGCACGGCGCCAAACTCGCATACGACCATCATTGGCACCAAGGCAGAAGCGACTCTCATCGCTGAAGACGACACGTCTCCATTCGTCCCTCCATTCACGCCTGTCGCGACACCACTGGAGGCGGGCTGCACGATGTTGGGGCGTGAGCGGAAGACGGCCTAACGGTGTGCGGGACCGTAGCCCAGCTTCATGGAGACGGTTGCGAATGGTCCTCGCCGATACCCCAGGAGCAACAGTGTCCCTAATTTGCTGGGAAGTGGCGGTGCGGTCCCCTACGGCACTGCGTAGGATCCTACGGTCTTGGCGTGCATCCGTGCGTCGCTGCGGTCCGGTCCCAGGTCGACGGGCACGTGCACCTTCCGCCGACCGCTGGCGACAACATCGATGTACTGTGGAGACCTCACGCCCCACGTGTTGAGCAATTCGGCGGTACGTCCACCCGGCATCCCGCATGCCCACTATACGCCCTCGCTCAAAGTCCGTCAACTGCACATACGGTTCACGTCCACGCTGTCGCGGCATGCTACCAGTGTTAAAGACTGCGATGGAGCTCCGTATGCCACGGCAAACTGGCTGACACTGACGGCGGCGGTGCACAAATGCTGCGCAGCTAGCGCCATTCGACGGCCAACACCGCGGTTCCTGGTGTGTCCGCTGTGCCGTGCGTGTTATCATTGCTTGTACAGCCCTCTCGCAGTGTCCGGAGCATGTATGGTGGGTCTGACACACCGGTGTCAATGTGTTCTTTTTTCCATTTCCAGGAGTGTAGAACACGAAAAACTGCACAGTTACATTCCTTTTCAGAGTAATAAAGGGTTTTTATTCTTCAGCAAATTAATTAACTGCATATTACCGTAATTGATATCTCACTGTTCTCAACTATGCATCTAAATATCCATACGTTGCTAATAAAGTCTTAACTAATGTTGACCATGACAGACTACATGTCTGTCTTCCGACACTGACTAACCAGCTCTGATTGACACACTAGACATTTCTAACTAAGTCTTAACTGATACCGCGGAGGACAACATGTCCGTTCTCCGAGACTGCCGAACTAACTCTAATCTAACCGTCGAACCACTTCGTCTGCCATCCAAGTTAGGTGCGATCCAAAGATCACCAAAGTGCTATGTCTGCCTTTTCATTTTGCAGTTGTTTATTATACTACTGTTTATTAATACTTGTGGCACAATAGAAGTAAAGTACACTATTGAGAGACGCTTTAATTTTAAATTCAAGTAAATATGCAATTTACTTAATCTAATATTAATAATAGAAGATTATCATTTTGGCGCGCAACATCCAAACGTAGCAGCCAGTCGCGGAGAAGGACCACAATGTAGGCGGTCTTTTTCACAATATCCGTACCGAAAAATCGTCTGTCATCGGTACCTCACACCACATTACGTCATCTTGCAACTGCCGCCTTCTCAACTGCTCTAAAGATAGCTTCTTGTAGCCGAATATTATGGCTGCAAAGCCAGAAATATTACGCATCTGCTTCCGTCTGATATTTCCAAAAATTGGGATGTTCTCGCTGACAACAATCAATTTTGGAAATAAATTTTGATTTGAATTTTTATAAATGCTTCAGCTGTCATCTCTCAAGAGCCATACTGTTACACTGTACTTGTAATTTCTGATTGTTTTTCAGAAGTTCAATCTACCTTATATTTTTTCATTCTCTGATTTTTAATCAACTAATCATAAACTAAAAAAAAATTGTGACTGCAATAACCAATTTTTACCCTCGTTAGATTCGTGCTTAACCTTATATCCCAAAATCATTAATCTTCAGTTGCACTTTCTACACTAATGACAGCATTCTTTCAGTAGTAAAGATTATCAATGTAATGTCATTCTGCATCTGTATGTTTTGACACTGTTTTACTAACTTACAAACTACCATTTCTACTGGAATACTCAATAGTAGTTCATTAGCTCCTAACTAAGTTTCAGTCACAAATTTTTTTAACGCTTTTTAGCTACTACCGGCGCATTGCCGTCCACGAAATTCAACATATCATTTCTCGTGAAGAATTTATATTGTTCCTCACTTATGGCACGTAGATATTCTTTGAACTGACCAACTGCTGCACCATTACTATCGGCGCATTGCCGTCCGTTAAATTCTACAAAATATTTTTCGAGAAGTTACACTGCCACCCAGTAACTGTCGGCTCAGTGCCGTCCTTTCAGTTCGATGAAACATTCTCTACATTTTACACTTTTCCAGCATTATGTCGGCACCATGTCGTGCTGCAGTTATTTACATGAATGCGTCATGAAGACGTCCACTTCACATGGTTGCAAACAAAATAAATACACCACGTACACATTTCAGAAAAGCGTGGGGACGGGAGAATTTTGCACCGACACCTTTTACCACAACATCTGCAAGCAGCCCACAACAGCAACCCGTACTGATGACTCTGTTGTCCATGAGGTGGTCGTGAATCGTGAAACTCCAAACATTTCACGGTGGTGTTGAGTCCAATCACTGTCAGTCCACTCTCCCGTCTCCAGTCTCAGCATACAGCTCCAGTACAGTTTTATGAAACAATACAAAATGCCTTAAATTAATTTACTAATAATTTTAAACAAATTTTAAATAAACATGTTTCCATACACTGTTACAATAGAAATACAAAATACATAATGCTTTGTTTTGATACACAGCGTTTGTAAACAAAGCCAACGCTTACGTCCAATTACGACAGTGATTCATCAAAGTTTTTGTTTTGGTCACAGCTGTAGCTACAAAATCTGGATCACTGCCCTTTGCATTCTTGAAGAGCTCTGTGCTTGCTCACACCATCTGTTGCTACCGACCCAGTTTCCTAATGACTCATGCCGTTACGGCCGGTATTACACTATCAAATTTCTTTGTCAAAGATTTGATCAAAGATGTGATCCAATATTCCGTCCAATATATTTGACAAAGATCTTTGACGTAGCGCTACAAAGGGTATTACACTGTCATCAAATTTTTCGTCAAAGTTCAAGATGGCTGACAACAACTTGTTATTAACCGCAGCAGTTCTACGTACTCCAATTGCTTTGTGTGCACATGCGGAAAAGAAGTGGGGGGAAAAATGGAACCATACATACGAGGTTGACAGTCTTAGAAGTCCTGGGATTACAACTTAATAATAAATTCAGTTGGGAGGAGCACACCACAGAACTGCAGAAAAGCCTTAACAAATCTGTATTTGCAATTCGAGTGTTAGCAGACATAGGCAACATAAAAATGAAAAAGCTTGCATACTTTCATTCCATAATGTCATATGGGATAATATTTTGAGGTAAATCTTGAAGTCAAAAGTTTTCAAGGTCCAAAAGCGTGTAATACGTATTATTTGTGGAGTAAATTCACGGACCTCCTGCAGAAACCTCTCCAAAGAACTGGGTATACTAACTACTGCCTCTCAGTATATTTACTTCTTAATGAAATTTGTCGTAAATAATATATCTCTTTTCCAACAAACAACTCAGTTCATACATACAATACCAGGAACAAAAATGATCTGCACAAGGACTTACAAGCACTTACTTTAGTTCAAAAAGGGGTCCACTACTCAGGAACACTCATCTTCAATAATTTGCCAGGAAACATAAAAAATTTAGTTAGAAATAAAGATCAGTTTAAAAGGAGCCTGAAAGACTTACTACTGGCCAACTCCTTCTACTCCATTGCCGAAATTTTTAATAGAAACAAATGATGTATTGTATTCATTCATACTATTAGTATTGTTATTTCAGCTTAAAAAAAATGGACATGTTCCACATCCACGAGGATCTCCTCAGCACGGATCTACGGAACGAAAAACTAATCTAATCTGGGTGAAGCCGTGGGTTTTACGACGACACGATAAAAGCATTCAACAAAACTTGTTACTTGAGCTTACAGTGGAAGACGTCAAGTCGTACATCAATTACTTAAGAATGGATGAGCATACATTTCTGTATGTGCTCAATGAAGTGTATCCTCATATCACAAAGCACAATATTCACTTAAGAACTGCTACATCTTCAGAAGACAGGCTCACTATAACACTCCGATTCCTTGCTACAGGAGAGGGTTATGTTAGTTTAGGTCAGGTTAGGTCTCCAATCTTCTTAATCTATCTTTGTATTCAGGGTGCCTCACGTTGTAAAGCGCCTCATCAGCTTCAGACATTTCTATTAATTTTGTAGTTGTCGGCACACACCAATTGTATTTACCGGCAATGGTTATAAAAACACTACAGACGACAGAACGCTGCAGCGATGCTAGCGCTCCATGTGGTAACATGTCACATTGCAGTGAACAGAAGACAAGCGGTTTCTTTGATCAAATATACAGCAAGGCCCTAGATTTGATCAAATATTGGACGACATTTGACAAAGTCCCTATTACACTATCAAATATCTTTGACAAAGATTTTGGACAAAGATATTGGACAAAGAAATTTGATAGTGTAATATCGGTCTAACTGGCATCACCTTCGCTGCTCTTTAAATCTTATATACGGAGGCTCACAATTGCGATTCACATACACATCGAGAGAATTTTTCGGAATTTGCCTCAATGGCACAAACACTCATTCATCAAAGGCTTGCTTCATTCCACGGTATGAGGTAGCATTCGTTCTGTATACAAGTGTCACCGTTGCTACAAAAAGTACTAGTGGAACTCTATTCGTGTAATGACAGTGTATTTTCTACTGACTTTCACACAAGAACATTGTGTGACTTTGCAATTGTAGTGGATAATTATTCTTAGCTAGACATTTATTCCACATTCCTTTCATACCTAAGACCAGTGTGTGTCAATCCGCTATACTTCATATTACGTGGTCTTCTATTTTACCCTTCTTCACTACAATTGCCTTTTATGAGATTTTCATGTCAGCGTTGTGTCCCATGTCGACAATATGTCTACTCCCTTGTACTTCATAAAATAGTCATCTGAAACCACTTCGACCATGAACACTGCTCAATGGCCGAGTTACACATCGCCTTTTTCCTTTCCTCCCTTACTCTTCATTAATGACTGGCCGACTTACCTGTCACCTAATAATCATACTTCAACTTTCTCACTCTATGAACGTAATTGGATGATTCTTCTGTCCCCTAAACTATAATTCTCTGTTTACCTCCTTTCTCTCTTCGTAAATAATTGGCTGACTTTTCTGTCGTCTTATAAATATATCTCTCCATTCACTATAAACCTCTCTGGCAGGACTGTTCCTAGCCTATCAATGTATCCTAATTCATTACAGCGGAAGCCACTTCGCCGTTTCAATTCATACTAAAGAGTAACAATATGTCTAATTTGATGCAACCTGTACATCACCTCAAGACAACATTTAACAGTTTCCATTATTTTTGACACCTGAAATGCTTCTATTGAACATTGTCACATTGACTTACCTGATTTAGCGTCGTCCACTTCTTCTGCAGCTTTCAGCTTATGTGTATGCGCTATTTTGTCTGTGGTATATGTATAATAGTCCTCGTCTTGCTTTCCTATTCTTAAAATTATTTTCACACGTGAAGTCTCCTTTATCGTTGTTGTAAATATAAAAAAATATTCCACTACATAATTAATAATATTTTTTTGTTATGTGCATTAATATGGTAGTTGTGTCTTGTTGTAACTACATACTGCGTTCTCTTGTTGCTGCAACTGAAGTCCTATACTTCCTATATTGTGGCCTGTCCACATATATGCCATCAAGTCCGTTTCTCACCCTTGCTACGTAGATGTTTATTCTGCTGGGTTACCTTGTTTTTGTCATAGTATGTTTCTTTGTTGTCGCATTCAGTGTAAGAAAATTTTCTCTTCATAAGCTTGAGAGTGAAGAATGTTAAAGAGGACAATTAATGGCTCTTAATGAAAGAAGGGGTAGATCCAACAGCAGGAAAAGAAAATGAAGTACGCTTTCGGTTAACTCTGGCACCTGGTAATCGTCACTTACCTAGAAATACAAAGAACGTTATTGCCCCCTGAGGTGAGTATTCATAATATTTTTTCATGTAGCTGATTGACATTTCCTCTAATAATTGTTCTGGCGATATTTCCGTTGTAGAATGAGGCATTTCATTCACAACTTTCTCAAATTCAACCAAGTAATCTACTCCAATATGATGCTTTTTAGAACTGAACATATAACTTCGTCTTCTATAGACGAATGTAATATCCATTTGAGTATTTTCAGCTAGTGTTTTTTGCCACAAACTGGCTGTCAAATCTATGTTTATTGATATCTTGACACCATTGAGGTGAGTATTGATAATATTTTTTCATGTAGCTGATTGATATTCCCTCTAATAATTGTTGAGGCGATATTTCCGATGTAGAATGAGGCACTTCATTCACAACTTTCTCAAATTCAACCAAGTAATCTACTCCAATATGATGCTTTTTAGAACTGAACAGATAACTTCGTCTTCTATAGACTAATGCAATATCCGTTTGACTATTTTCAGCTAATGTTTTTTGCCAGAAACTGGCTGTCAAATCTATGTTTATTGATATCTTGACACCATTGTATTTCGTATGGGACCTTATAGTATCTTACTTCTATCCATTTGTGGTATAATGGCATTTTCACCATCAAACCTTTTGTTCACAATTACTTCACATTTAGCTCTGTTTTGTGTGCTGTTAGACCAGTTTTGTTCTTTGTATGTTTTACATGTGTTACTGACCAATGTCCCCCTGATTCTGCTTCTCCTTCTAACCTACTGGATACGAAACTGATTCTTTGTTTTTCAGTCATGCACTCATGTTTTCAGGAATGATGCCCTCAAATGGTCTAATGAAGGCTATTGGATGTACAGTTCCCTTTCTAGAGAAATGATGGAATTTATACTCATTAGCTTAATTTTCTATGTCACTGACATAAACCAATCTTCCTTTCTTTCTTGTTCACACCAAATTTCCACTGTTTTTTTAACTTCATTTTTGTCTTACTCCTCTGGAAGGACTTTTTGGTCTGTTTCTCTCAATTTGAACCGAATCGCGCTTGATTTGCCATTACAAGAGGATTCTAGATGTGAAATGTTAGAACTAAGTATTTCATGTTCATATTTGATACTCTGTAAATTACTCGTTATACCTTTGCTTTGCCCTTGTTGTACATTACTAATGTCATTAATTGATGTTTGTGTTATCTCATTTGGATTCTCTAAATCCTCATTTAACTTTTCGATTTCATGTTCAACCAGTTGATTTATTTCAAACTTACAATCTTCTTCTTTCGACACTCATTTGTTTCATAATCTATTTTCTTGTTACCTCTCTCAGTTTTAGCTTCAAGATTTATATCTTTTTTATTCTTTCAAAGCATTAAACTTAGCATTAAATTGAGCTATTCCTACATTGACTCCTTTTAATGCCTTATCTATTTGTTATATTGTATTATGTGTTTTCCTTGATTCGTCTTTTAGTGCCTGTTGTGCTTTACTTAATTCTTTCTTATTTTATTTTGTCTTTTTCTTGTTTCTTGCAAAATTAATTTTAGCAATTAACTTATATACTGATCATCCTCCTGAGTTGACGAAGTGTCAGCTGCTACTGTACCACGACTTACTTGCTTTTCTACGTACATTTTAGTAATACTTACGTTCTATTTACAAATCTTAGACTGCTATATGCAAGCGCAACATTTACACTATTTTTCTTTCTCGACGTACTGCCACTGATTCTCGTATCTGTGGGCTGCACCGCTGTCTGCATCCCCGCCGTCGTGGTGTGATGAAGCTGTCACTTCCAACGTGCCGTATAGTGATAACTGCGCCAGCCGCTGCTTGTCGCCGCAGCACTTGTCTACGGCTGCCTCACGTTGCTCTGCACTATGCGCTGTCTCGTAGTATGAAGAATCTTGATGTGAAGGTTTATTATGTAATCCCGCGGACCGCGCAAACGACTTTAACTTTTATTCATGCTGCACTTCCGCACTACCCTTTCTGCTTTACACCGATAGCAAAAAATGGTTCAAATGACTCTGAGCACTATGGGACTTAACTGCTGCGGTCATCAGTCCCCTAGAACTTAGACCTACTTAAACCTAACTAACCTAAGGACATCACACACCGATAGCACATTCATTGTAAGGGAGAATTTGATTTTGTGGCTTTACTTATTACAGTTCAACTGAAGTTTAAAAACAGTTCAAACACAGTTCAAAGCCAGTCCTCATGCAGTTCTTTGGTCCTTCACAGTTCACACGTATCACAGTCCTTAAACAATTCGCTGTTCGGTTACAATTTTCGCTAATAAAATCTAGCGTCATAATTCCAAAGCACCTCGAATTCAACGATTATTCCCCCTCAGGGATGCCATGTACGGCAAGTTGAAAAAGTGAAGAGTGAGGGAGATTATATACGTGTGTGTCATAAACCCCTCCCCACAAAACATTTCTCTTTCCTTCATACCTACTCTGTGTTACCACAGATGACGTGTCACCGATCTCATTTGTACTAAGATTGCAGTAAACGCAGGTGCCTGTTTGCTTCCACCGCCCTGAATGGAATGCGTAACTTCTAAGAAATGTTCACCAACCTACAGTCTTTTGTAGCTGTTGTCCCCTGCGAAGAAAACAGCACGTAGGTAGTGGATCCGTAATCTTGAGGCTGTAAGAAACTCTTTGTGAGTAACTGTTGTTCTGGACATGATTAAATTTCCAATCAGTTTGTTTATACTGGATACTACTCGCCTTTTATTAAGACCACTCGAGAAACTGCACAATTAAATTTCCTTTTAGAGTCACGAAAGATTTATATTCTTGGCAAATTAAATGAACTGCATATTTCCGTAACTAGCATCTCACTGTTCTAAACTATGTGTCTAAACGTAAGTCTGCAGGCTTTTGTGGCCGTTGTCGCTCAAGTTACAATCTTCTGGGTTATTAGGCCGCGTCATACTTCTTCTAAAATGATCGACGTTTCGACTCCTCTGCTGGGATCTTCCTTAGGATCTTCTGGTGTCCACTACTGCTAGAACACTCTCAGAGACGAGTGTCGCGTCCTCTTATAAAGGGGAGTTTTCTCGCGTTAGCGTTAAGGAACAAACACGGCACAAGCGGCTAAAAGAAAGTGCAAAATCGGCAGTAGCGGAATATCATGATAACTGTTGCTCTGACGTCGATTTTAATAACTTACGTGTACTGGCTAAGGAAACATACATTTATAGAAGAAAGGTCCGAGAAGCGGTTGAAATTTCCAACAATGCATCTAATTTCAATCGAGAGGACGGCTATAGGCTTCCGGGTACGTGGCTCCCAGCCATCAAGGAAGTGAATACGCTACCGCGGTGTACGGCGACATAAAAACGCGCTGCAAGTCACCTCGGCGGACATAATATTTTGGGCAAATATTCCCCCTCTCTTGCTCTGTCCGTTTCGAAACTAGCCAACGATGAAGACCAACCAACAGCAGTAGCAGGAATTTCAACCAATAACCCTTCTCCATCGTAAATGCAGACTAGTGTCTTTCTATCCAATGACGATGGGCCGCCAATGGCATCCACAGGAGATTAGACAACGCCCCTCTTCCGCATCGGAGCGGGAATATTAGCCTATGACTATGGCCCCCCAATGGTAGCCATACGAATTTTAACTAATACTATCACTTCTCGAACGCGGGAAAACTTCCCTTTATAAGAGGACGCGACACTCATCTCTGACAGTATTCTAGCACTGGTGGACGCTAGAAGGTCCCGAGGAAGACCCCAGCAGAGGGGTCGATCATTTTAGAAGAAATTTGACGCGGGCTAGTAACCCAGAAGATTTTAACTTGATTTGTCTAAACATCCATACATTGCTAATAAAGTCTTACCTAATACTGACCCCAGCAGATAACATGCCTGTCTTCCGACACAGCCGAATCAGCTTTGATTGTCACACTAGACGTGGATAACTAAGTCTTCACTGATACCGTGGCGGATGTGTCAGGTTCTACGAGACTGCCGAACGACCTCCGATCTTACAGCCGAACCACTTCGCTCGCCATCCAGGTTAGGCTCTATCTGAAGATCACCGAAGTGCTTCGCCTGCATTTTCGTTTTGCAGTTATTTATTATTCTGTTGGTTAATAATACTCGTTGAATAATGGAATGATAGGACGCTATTTAGAGATGCTTTAACTTTAAATTCACGGAAATACGCTGTTTAATTTGTCTAATATTAATAATAGAAGATTCGAAAGCAGCAGCCAATCACGAGGAAGGACCACAATTTAGGCGGTCTCTCTGACGATACCCGTAATAGAAAACTATCTGCCATCGGTACCCCATACCACATTACGTCATATTGTCACAGCTGCCCTCTCAACTGCTCTAAAAAGAGGGTCTTGTAGCCGAATATTATGGCTGCAAAGCCAGAAATATTACATGTTCCACAACGTATAATGCGCTGAACGTATTCCGCTCATGCTTCAAAATTGAGTTGACAGACGGCTCACACTTCCGGCGGCAGCACCCTGGCTGTTGGAACCGCGGACCTCTGCTGTCCTCTGTGTTAACGCTTACGCGCGGCCATTGGCGCACTCGTCTTCGATTAGAACAAATTGTGGAACTCATGTGGTTCCATGCACTGTCCACCTGGTAGCCACCATTGCGGTTCATCAGATTTTTTGCCAGGCGTATTTCCACGGATTTATTAATATATGAGTCCCAAAAAGATGTTACTGTGGTCGGAATCATAGTTCTATCATACTGCATTGAATGTCCAGTGGAAATACAGAAATAGCGGACTGCCGAGCGGAGTGGCCGCGTGGTCTAAAGCGCTATGTCACGGATTGCACGGCCTCTCCCGGAGGAGGTTCGAGTCTACCTTCGGGTATGGGTGTGTGTGTCGTTCTTAGTATAAGTTAGTTTTAGTGGTGCGTAAGTCTAGGGGCCGACGATCTCACCAGTTTGGTTCCTTAGGAATTAATGCACATCTGAACATCTGAATAGCGGACTTACTTGGTTGCAAAAGGAGAGTGCAAAGTTGATGTTCAGTGAAGCGTTCTTTCACAGTGCGTGTGGTCTGCCCTATGTAAGCCATACCACACGGACAAGGTATTTCGTGGTCGTCCACTGATACCAAAAGGACTGCAACGTTACATGGTGGACGGAAAATCATTTTCACCTGAAATTTACAGAGGATTCTTGCTATTTTAAACGAAATTTTTACCACGAAAGGAAGAAAAGCTAAAAATTTCTCCGGCGTGTACTCCCCTTTGCCTACTTCCTATATCTTTGTTCTAACTGACAGTGCGCCAAACTATATATATCTGAGACTTTGTGAGCTCTGTGTACAAGTGTTTCAAAAGCTGCCATAGTTTTCTTGGAAATACAAATCAGTATTACTGGACTTACGATAAATTGAATGCCGCAGAGAGCCATTATTCACTCGTCTAATCATGATATCCTAGAAACGCAGGCGGTAATCTTTCTCTATTTCCATAGTCAACCGAATGTCCATCAGAAACCTTTTAGCAATTACTGGCAAAGAATCTGCTAGAGGGACCTTTGCAAAAAGTAATACCACATCAAATCTAACCAAACGTTCGGAATTACTTAGACGGAGAGCCCCCATTCTATTGCCGGCCGGAGTGGCCGAGCGGTTCTAGGCGCTTCAGTCTGGAACCGCGCGACCGCTACGGTCGCAGGTTTGAATCCTGCCTCGGGCACGGATGTGTGTGATGTCCTTAGGTTAGTAAGGATTAAGTAGTTCTAAGTTCTAGGGGACTGATGACCTCAGATGTTAAGTCCCATAGTGCTCAGAGCCATTTGAACCTTTTGAACAACCCACTCTTTCGATAAAGTCAGCTGAGTTGCGGATCGGATGTGAACATTAGTCCACCAACGGTCTCAGCAAGAAAGCGAGATATTTGGCTAAATCATATGAGGAAGATCCATTGTTGCTCAGTATTGTACGTAACGGAAGGCTTTCCTTGTTAATTTTTGGAAGGTCATACAGTCTCGGTGGTACTCAACCCTGTGGTCTAACTTCTTAATGATCCCTTGACGTAAGGAAAAGGAATTCAGAAGCGTTGAAAATTTCAATTGCAGACGTTCTGTAGAGTCGTAATAGATATTTCTGTAGGTAGAGCCATTTAGCAGACTACTCACAACTGGTGTCCACTTAATTAAGTTAATGACACTCATACATTTGGTCGTATGTAAACTTATGTACATGTTCATGGGTTAATGATTTCACGTGTTGCTACTGCCAATGAGACGCATTGTTCGCTGAATTTTTCAACGAGACAATTAACTAGATGCATGAAGTGATGTAATATAACTAGGGAGAATATATCCGAGGGATCGAATCAGGAAGGGGGGAGGGTGACGGTGATATCCCCGTCTGGTCACACAGATTTAAGATTTCCGTGGTTTACGTAAATCACTCAAAGCAAGGGCTTGGATGGTTCCAATGAAATGGTCAGAGCCAATTCACTTCCTCGTCTTTGCCAAGTCCGTCTCGCCGCGTAACCAACAACCTCCTCATCGATCGGATGGTAAGCTCTAATTACTCTATTACCTTTTTCCAATAACAGTATAGTTCCCGTCTCTCTGTGTTTGACGCCTAATACAGGGTGGTCCATTGATAGTGACCGGGCCAAATATCTCACGAAATAAGCATCAAACGAAAAAGTTACAAAGAACGAAACTCGTCTAGCTTGAAGGAGGAAACGAGATGGCGCCCAGGTTGGCCCGCTAGATGGGCTGCCATAGGTCAAACGGATATCAACTGCGTTTATTTAAATAGGAACTACCATTTCTAAATACATATTCGTGTAGTAAGTAAAGAAATATGAATGTCTTAGTTGGACCACTTCTTTCGCTTTGTGATAGATGGCACTGTAAGAGTCACAAACGTTTAAGTATGTGGTTTCTAGTAATATTCCGCCAGTGCGGACGGTATTTGCTTCGTGATACATTACCCGTGTTAAAATGGACCGTTTACCAATTGCGGAAAAGGTCGATATCGTGTTGATGCATGGCCATTGTAATCAAAATGCCCCAGGGGCGTGCGCTATGTATGCTGCTCGGTATCCTGGACATCATCCAAGTGTCCGGACCGTTCGCCGGATAGTTACATTATTTAAGGAAACAGGAAGTGTTCAGCCACATGTGAAGCGTCAACCACGACCTGCAACAAATGATGATGCCCAAGTGGGTGGTTTAGCTGCTGTAGTGGCTAATCCGCACATCAGTAGCAGACAAATTGCGCGAGAATCGGGAATTTGACTCATTTGCATTCGTATATAAAGATGAAAGAAAAAATGTTTTTAAATGAGGTTAGGTCTGCCATTGAATTTATGTTTGGGAGTATTAATGGCGTTTTTGATGTTCAGAGTTGTAGAAGTCGAAAGTCTGCACCTATTTACAGTACTTAATATGATTCACTCCCAATATCCAATTGTAATGATTCATGTTTGTCGTTTAATTTTCGTTTGCGTAGGTGGGCAGATCGAACTAGTAGGATTGATTACACGTATCCTTTTTTAGTGAACAATTGGTCAAGGATTCGTTTTAATGAGAAATATTTTGACTCTTTTTCAGGCTAATCGATTGGTTGTCAGGTCGTTGAGCGAGTGTCATCTCAATTACAATGGCTGGGCGGGGCGTGTTGTACGCTGGTATAACAAGGCCTTTCGGTCCACGGAGGTGCGTAAGAAGCAGTTGTACCTTTATGGTGATAAAAATATTGGCAAGTTTACATTAATCGAAAAAATACTTTCCCGAAAGCAACATGTGTATCTACCGTTTTGTTTTGAATTCGGATTTGGCGGATATGATGCACGTGTACATAATGTAATTGTTTTCGAAGAATTTGAATGGTCTAGGTGGAGGCAATATGCTTCTACCTTGAAGCGTATTGTTGAAGGAAGACCTGTAACTGTAAATGAAAAAAATAAACCCGGTATAGTTATAAATCATCGTGACCTCGTCATATTTTTATCAAATGAATTTAGTATCGGTGACGAAGCACTTATTTCACTTTGAATGTTGTTCATGCAGATTGTCACATTATGCATTGTCGTTCTTTGAAGGCGGAACTGGATGCGTCGGACACGTCGGATGTGGAAACCCCGCAGGAGATCGTTTGTATATCGGCGGATGAGGATGATGCGCAAGTTTCGCGCTGCACGCCCGAGGCTTTGGATACGCCGACGGACGAATCTGAGTAGGCCTTATTTCGGTCGTATGTGTAGATGGAGTACAGAATTTACGCAAACTGATGGTGTAAGATTAGAGTATGGCAAAATGGGTATTAGTGAGAAACATGACGAAAAGTCGAAGAACTTTGCAAAATTGCAGCATTCACCAACAGCGGTAACGTAAACCGGCATTATATGCACTATTGGGCAACGGAAAATCCACTATGGCAGCGACGTGTGGAACATTAGCGACCTTGGCGGGTTAATCTATGGTGCGGCATTATGGGAGGAAGGATAATTGGCTCCCATTTTATCGATGGAATTCTAAATGGTGAAATGTATGCTGATTTCCTATGTAATGTTCTACCGATGTCGCTACAAGATGTTTCACTGCATGACAGAATGGCGATGTACTTCCAACATGATGGATGTCTGGCACATATCTCGCGTGCGGTTGTAGCGGTATTGAATAGCATATTACATTACAGGTCAATTGGTCTTCGAAGCACCATATTATGGCCCCCATGTTCACCGGATTTGACGTTCCCGGATTTCTTTATGTGGGGAAAGTTGAAGGATATTTGCTATTGTGATCCACCGACAACGCCTGACAACACGCGTCAGCTCATTGCCAATGCATGTGCGAACATTACGGAAGGCGAACTACTCACTGTTGAGAGGAATGTCGTTACACGTATTGCCCAATGCATTGGGTTGACGGAAATCATTTTGAACATTTATTGAATTAATGTGGAACTTACATGTAATCACGCTGTAACAGCATGCGTTCTCAAATGTTCAAATGTGTGTGAAATCTACGAGACTTAACTGCTAAGGTCATCAGTCCCTAAGCTTACACACTACTTAACCTAAATTATCCTAAGGACAAACACACACACCCATTCCCGAGGGAGGACTCGAACCTCCACCGGGACCAGCCGCACAGTCCATGACTGCTGCGCCCAGACCGCTCGGCTAATCCCGCGCGGTATACGTTCTCAGAAATGATAAATTCACACTGGTACATATATCACATTGGAACAACCGAAATAAAATGTTCAAACGTACCTACGTTCTGCAGTTTAATTTTAAAAAATCTACCTGTTACCAACGGTTCGTCTAAAATTGTGAGCCATATGTTTGTGACTATTACAACGCTATCTATCACAAAGCGAAAAAAGTGGTCCAACTAAAACATTCATATTTCTTTACGTACTACACGACTATGTAATTAAAAATGGGGGTTCCTATTTAAAAAAACGCAGTTGATATTCGTTTGACCTATGGCAGTGCCATCTAGCGGGCCAACCATAGCGCTATCTCATTTCCCCTTTCATGCTAGACAAGTTTCGTTCTTGGTAGGTTTTTCGTTTGACGCTTATATAGTGAGATATTTGGCCCGGTCACGATCAATGGACCACCCAATATAAACTAAGATGTTGTGACAGATTTTCTCACTCTGTTTTTATGACTACAAAAGCACACGTCCACTCTTAGGATTTCTAAGTTCGGACAAAACGCTAAGGAGCTTTGAAGGTTGATTGGTGCCCAGTGTTCACTGTCGTGTAATAATATGGACTTAATATCACCTTATAAATAAGGAGATAGAAACAATCCACATAACTGTAACCTATATCACTCACACTATGTGGAAGAGGCTACCAGAATACGGAATGTTTATTTCTAAATGGGTACAAACTGCAGGAAACTATCCTTCGCGGGATGGAGAGGAAGCCCAGCCTTGAAGACAGCACATGGGATGGGCAGCGCTAGCACTGTGCGCGATATGGGAGCCTATAAAGGATGACGATTTCAGCTTTCCCATCAGTTTTCAGTGCGACTCTGCAGCATCAAGGTCGCTCTTGAAGATAGCGGGAAGATGGATTGACAAAATATCGAATCATTTCTGCTTTTAGGATCCGGCAGCAAATCCATAGAGGCTACCATTAATTATTACGCCACGACAGCCCACTCAGTCATTATACAGTGCTGATTAGCGGACGCTGTACGTAACGAGAAAAATGCCGTGAGTTCAGTGGAAGGAAATAATACCATCCATTCTTGACACTCCTAGTTAACGTTCAGTTAAAAGATGCTGCAACCTGATCCAGATAGAAAATCACCGTTCGATAGTAAGGACTGTCAGTACAGGAATTCGTTGAGTAGACGAGATGCAGGAAATAACAGGGGCAGTTCCGAACTGCAGTCGGTCTTTGTTTAACTTTCGTCCGTCATGAAGCCGTGAGGCGAAATTGTTGAGCGACACTGTGACTGCAGAGCAGCAGTGGTGTCCAATGGTAGACATGTTCCCTGAACGAGGGGCTAAACGTCCACCGTGTTACCGGTGTGTTATTTCACTTCAGTACTCCAACTGTCCTCAGGTTAATTTTCGAAACGATACCTTTAAAGACGATTTTTCCGACAGGTCGGGACCACTGTAATTTTGTTCTTACTTACTAAACTGGCACGCCACTGATGTGACACTTTTCCGCCCAATCACTGAAGCGGAGAATGTTGTTTCTGAGAATTTTCTGACACACTCCTTGCACATACTTGCAGTATTTCAGTGTACTGCAGTGTCAGCATAGTGGTATGTATAAGAAAACCCTTAGACAATGGGAACCCTTTCAAAGTTCATTCAGATATGCTTTGTTCAATTTGTAAACCTAAATTTTATTTTTTTATTCTATATAATAGTTTAATTTTGAATTCATGATTATTTTATCGCCACTACACGCATTAAGTGTAAAATAACTGTGAATATCGTAATGAGGACATATTTTATGTAGAAATGATCTTGTATGCAAAGAAGTGATAATATAATCGAGAATTAATAGCCACACAGATTTAAATCTGAATATCTGGAATGCTACCGTCGCAAGTAATACATTTAGTCTTTTTGTTACATCTACACTGTGAACAACAATCCCAAAAGAAGGAGATAGCTTTTAGATGCATTACTAACACAGGGAATACGAAAAATTTAATATTTGAAAACAGTGTTTCATCCGACTACGAATGTGACTATGGAATAGAAGTAAATAATAATTTGCATATTTATTCAGGAATCACCTTTGCCTTCAGTGAACCAAGTACAGCGTTAGTGAAACTGATATTAAAGAATCCGTTCTAAGAGTCAGTATGAATTTACTGAAAACAGAGAACTCATTTATAACAAAGAGAGAAAATTCTGTTATGTTTTCAGTTCTTAAATGTTTATGGGATTCAGTTCCTGTATAGTGTTGCAACATATTAATGACGAATACTTCAGAAAAAGTCGGCATTAATAAAACTTCGCAAAATCTTTTGTAAACACAGTGTATGCAGAAGTAAACAAAATTATGCAGAGTTGTGCAATATTGCTGAGGATTCACCTCACGCTCCTGCAAACAAGTGAGATTACAGTGATTATGAGTAACAAAACGGAAACGGGTGTGGTTTCCTGTTGCCGGGTGTTAATAGTGCTGGAAGTACTGGTAATCCTTCTCCAGCTGAAAAGCAAGCTCACATCAAGTTAAACATGAATATATAGGGCTACTGTACATGTTTCCTAGCTAATTAAGGCGAATCGCACATGCAAAACATGAACCACCTTTATTCAGCTATGGACCGGCATAACTTGGATACTATTGACACAATATTTAATTAACATTTACATGTTCATCGAATAGAAAGCATAATTTTTTATCTTCAGAGGGAAACTGCTTTTCAACAGACATAAAGGACAGAAAAAGAATTGTTTAATGTAATCCAGTGCAGTAACACGAGCGTTAAAAATTAGATCATTGGAGCGCAAGAAATATGTGATGTTTGTTTTTTTACGTCCTTCCTAGCAATGTTTGTCAACTGTCAGTCGCTCCGGTATGATAGCATGTTGCATCTGCGTTACGTAAAGCAGGCACGTATTAACAACTGCTCTCGACCGATCATTTACTCGTTAAATCCAACAGCTTGTGAAGTCACTCGCGTGAAAAACGCGCGACACGTGAACCGCTTCGGAGTAAATTTTAAAAAAGAAAGTGTTTTAATTTCGCAGCCAGGGTGTTTTAATATCGAGATCCGTTTGTCGCAGAATATCAGCTACGTCGCCGGCACTGGCGCCCGCATATGTAAAAACCGCATGTTCATGGGGGCGCCAATTAAAAGTCGCAAATTAAGTTACCAGCTGCGAGTAAAACAAAGCCTCGCTTAATAACTAGAGGCAGGGCACGGCAGCCACTTCGCTTCCTACAAGTGCTTGTTTTTTTCCGAGGATACTATTTTAACATAACCTCAAAGATTTTTGCAGATTAATCTGTTTCATTTTACGATTGTTGCAAACTTATAAAGATATTATGAAGATAGGTACTCAGTATTTCACCAAATTGATAAGCGATACTTCCGTACGACTGAGTATAGTTATTTTAATGTCCGTAATGCCTTATTTTAAATCGACTGGAAATATCAGCCATTGTAATACGGTGATAAATACGAATCCCCTCAAAGCGTTACAGTCTCATCTCAGTAACAACCTAAGACATGAGGTAAACGAGCTCATAGGAAATGAGTAGATAAACATGGTTGAAATTAATGAACATACAGGGGTATTTAACGGTATCTGTCTTTACGTTTCAGGTGTGGTTAAAACACAGTGTCATGAATGTGCAGTGAGAATGAAAATTTGAACAGTTTTCGAACTGATATCATTTCATACCAATACATTTTCGTTGGTTTCATCGCCATAGATCCATTCATTTCATTAGAATGGATTTCATTCACTTTATGTATATACATATTTTGACAGGATAAATCATGGTCCTACGCCGACTCCAGCCTCCACTGTTTGTGGCACTTCGTTTAGAAAAGAGATGCCTACACCTGCTCTCACTTCTTTAGAAAGATATAAATGAAATATTTTTATAATAAGTAGGAAATAGCCACTTAGAGAGTTGTGTACGACGGAAAATTTCGAGTGAAAGATTAAATAAAACTGGCTTATCCTTAGAGTATTATAGTTTACTCGGCTAAATAAATACAATAATTCTAAATTGTCAGAACAGGTAGTCACCCTACTAAACTGTCCTCAGTTATACCTTCGTACTATTAAGTGTGATACCTCTTGTCCATTAACTTAAATTAACATTCCTGTTGAAAAAAAGTGTGGAAAAGCAGCTTTGAAAGACTTGGTACGAGAAAAACGGCAACAATGTGTACAGTTAAGCGGAGGAATATCAGGTTTGTCGTCAGCATACCTTCCAGGATGCCAATCACAATGCACGTTAACCGCTTTGCTCATTACATTGCAGCACCTTGCCATATTTGACAGGTTCTTACGCTTGGCTTTGTTACGGTTTCATGAAAATTTTCTACGTTGTGTGTCAACAAAGGTTTTCAAACTATTTTTTGCTTAACAGGACAAATGTTTCTTAGAAAATGATTATGTAATTTTATGAAGTTAAAATAAGTATTGCTGCTTTATGTGTCTATGGCTATAACATATCTGTCAAACCTTAATATATATGTATATAATGTAATGCTTAAAGAGATTGTACGAATCCAACTTAGTTGTAATAATACTGTTGTAGAGTTGGTATGAGCTTAACAGTGCCGTGGACCGCATCTAAACTGAGAAGCTTGCACTACTGTAGGAGGAAGGAAGGCAAATAATGTCGCTGCTATGGCGTGGTTGTAGTAACGTCGTTTCTCTGTATGGTCATAGTTTAACCAGAACTGTGTAGGAACCCCAGTCTGAAAGTACAAAAACCTTCATGGAAAGACTCACTATGTGTCTAAAAACTAAAACTAAACTCCACCCGGCCGGCAAGAGTGGCCGAGCAATTCTAGGCGCTACAGTCTGGAACGGTGCGACCGCTGCGGTCGCAGGTTGGAATCCTGCCTCGGGCATGAATGTGTGAGATGTCCTTAGGTTAGTTAGGTTTAAGTAGTTCTAAGTTCTAGGTGACTGATGACCTCAGAAGTTAAGTCCCATAGTGCTCACAGCCATTTGAACCATTTTTAAACTCCACCCAAACAGACCATGAAGGCCAAACGGTACCGACCTGGCTGAGCAGTGATAAAAGTAGCTGTTTTGCTCGTGAAGTGAAATTTAGAGCTTGAAGTTGTTTAAAGAGTAATTACGCATTAGAATGATTTTGTATGCGCGGAAAACTACGCCACAAGAGGATTAGGAATGGGTGAAGACGTTATTGTCTATAGATAATAATTGCCAGCTGTAGATGGACGTTTGTGAAGAAGATTATAAACGGTAAAGCTGGTGTAGCAGTAGGAATACGAGCAAAACAATTTTAGCTTTCACATCCAGCAGCCCTAAGTCTAATTTTCACCGCTAAAAAGTATAGTCAAACACCACCTTAGCTACCATGGCAATAACTTTAAGTTTTATTTACGTGTAGCGTAGAATATAGTTTTGGTAATAATTGTTCTTTGGAAAATATAAAGTAAAAGGATATATTTGTTGTTCTTTACTAGCCACCCTAATTTGAATTACTGTTAAGTATGTAAAGTCTTCATGCGAAAATTAACGTCATTATCTCCTGAAATATTTAAGCAATGTAACCTAAACTCTGAATACTGGAGAAAGAGCCATTTGGGGCAATGCACTGTTAATTGGACAGATTCTTTACAGAGAAATTTAATAAGTAAAACTACACTCATTTCTGAACTCATAATTGAGTGGTGTTACTGAATGGTAGGCAAATAGCAGCTTCTAGAGTTTCCAGATAGAAATTTCATTATATGTGGAAATAACGGTCATAACAATAAATCAATAATTTTGCTACTTAATTAATATTATTTTCGTCCATAACCATGGTGACAAGCTGCAATTTGCTCAAAGTGTTTATACTGTGAAAACTAAAGACGAGGTTGTGAACTTTCCTGAAATAATATACATTTCTGCCAGCAGAATATTTAGTATCAGAATTTCATAAAATCAATGCGTGCACCTACACAGCCTTAAAGTAGTTCACTTTAGCATTATTACACATTACATGACGGAAACAGCACTACATAAAGGTAGTGCGTGTGTAAGTTTTCTCTGTAATTTATAAATGCACTAGCAAAGTGGTAGCAAAGTAGTTAATATCTAGTCACTATGAAATAAATTACCCAGTGACGCAAAGTTAGTTTCCTGATCTCACAGCTAGTTTAGTAACACATGATTTGTTTAGTACAGATAAGGCTGCTCTTGAAAGCCAGTACTGTGTGGAGGGTCTTCGGGTCCTGGTAGCCTATTTTTTCACTAGGTCACGGTCAGGACACACCGTAGTTGTTCAGTTCTCATCAGATTAACGATTGTGTTGTTTGCTAAATTAAATCTCATTAGTGTCTTTCTTCAGGAACAATGGTACTGTGTAACGTACCCACGGCCATGCAACTTATGGTGGTCTGCCGAGTATGGATGCAGATGTCGAACTGGACAACAACAGATTTTCGGACTATTTTTATGTATTTTACTTAAAGACCTATAGTGAGTACACAGACATAAACAAGGCGACCCGTTCTCTTAACTACACTAGAGAGATTTGGATTTTTAAGAGCATATTGAGCCAATTAGGTAATCGTTCTATAGAGATTTTTTCCAATTATTTAGTAAAGTTAACAGTAGAATCGGTTGTGAATAGTACAGTGCAGTACAGGCGAGAAATGTAAGGGCCGTTGCAGCTTGTGCTGAATGACAGTCTGATAACGGTGCTACAGGCCTTTCTCCATTCAGTATGTAGCCAGAGACAGGTTGTGAGAAGCTATCAACGGAGTTATCTGAACGGCGAAATTGAATAGCCGGTAGCGCGTCGTTGCATGAAAAGCAATTTTTCAGTCGCTCTCAGAGCGTCTTGATCGCCGCCGCTAGCAGTTCGTGGAGAACATGTCAACATGAGAGCCACTTATTGTTTCCTTTTGAGTATTCTCCTTTTTCCCAAATCGTATTAGATCTTGACTAGATTACTTTGTACGTAACTATCTGTTGAAAAGCAATGTTTTCTTACTGTGTATTCTTTGAAATTTGTGTGTGTGTGTTTCCGTTTGAGTACGCTCCTTTCTCCCAAATCGTATTAGATGTTGACTAGATTACTTTGTACGTAACTATCTGTTGAAAAGCAATGTTTTCACACTGTGTATTCTTTGAAATGTGTGTGTGTGTGTGTGTGTGTGTGTTGTTGTGTGTGTGTGTGTATGTGAATGGATGGAAGGGTGGGTGGGTGGATAGGCTGGTACGTGAGTGGATGGCTGGTTGATGGGAGCGTGGTTCTGCTAGACAGAAAACCACTGTTGGCAAAGATGTCAATAATTATTTGTTTATCTGGTAATATAAATGTATAATTGCGTTCATCACGGTCAATAGGGTAGCCATTATCATCAAAGTACAGGATAGTAGCCTCTGCCTGCATACTGGGAAAGAAGTTCTTATCACCCGTGCAACGGACACATTATATTCATTCTTGATGAGTATGGATTAATTTAACGAGAACAGCAACAAGGCCAGAAATTCATTCGCCTTCCAGCTTCTTTCTCCTCCTCTCGCCACATAATGCAGCTCCCGCGCACCGGGGGATAAGATCTGGTAGCAGTGTACTGAATCACAGGTGTCAACATCAGCGAAAATGGAAGTTGGAGTCAGGTCTGGAGGCGTAAGGCTTACTATATGGGAAAGATGAACGAATATGAAACACAAAAAACGAAAATAAAGGCTAGTGCAACGAAGTGGTCTGATCTTGCACAAATATCCTGTTGCCCCTACATACTCAGTAACAACTCAGATCCGCTGGAACAAATATTCTCGTATTAAAATACAAGACCAAGATTTATGCGAACGAGGACTGATTTTACCCGTCACACTGAAGTCAGTTTAAGGAGCTGTAGTTTCGTAGTTTCGAACGACGTAATATTGGAATGGAAGACGTTTCTGGAGGACACCCCCCCCCCCAAAAAAAAAGGAAATATCCGTAAGCAATAATAGGTCTGAACGACGCAATGTTGGAATGCAATTGTCTGTGAAACTAAAAAAAAAAGTTCATAAGGAATAAGTAAAGGAGCTGAGGGTTTTGGACTGCTTTATATTTTAAACTGTGAGTGCATAAGGGACTATTACATGGTCGTTACTGCCTGAAACATTACCCCTTTGTATGATCTCAGCCACATATGAGTAAGCACAATCTGACTGTCTTTGTTTTTAAACTTCGTAGTGACAAGAAGATTGTCATAGTGCAGCGGAATGATACTCGTAGAAACGTGGATTAGCAGGAGTTGACGCAACGTACAATCATACATAAACGCTGTGCATGCAAGCAGCCTGGAACCATCTCACTAACGTCCAGAACGAAGTCGCTTCAATGAGCCAATTTGATTATCGCAAGACAAAACTTCTGTACTAAAAAGATCGGCACATTCTCACTAGCCGGCCGCGGTGGCCGAGCGGTTCTAGGCGCTTCAGTCCGGAACCGCGGTGCTGCTACGGTCGCAGGTTCGAATCATGCGTCGGGCATGGATGTGTGTGATGTCGTTAGGTTTAAGTAGTTCTAAGTTTAGGGGACTGATGACCTCAGCTGTTAAGTTCCATAATGCTTAGAGCCATTTTTTGAACATTCTCATGGCACTAAGCGGAAGAAGAGCGTGTCCTATTGTCCGGTGACCATGCAGTCACACTAATCGATTTTGAAGCCAAGTTTTATTGTTGGCTGGCTCACGCCAAAGTTAAGGGGACTGGCTGAGACATAAACTAAAAGTTCTCTCTCCGAGGCTGCCAGACAGAAAACAATAGGTGCCGCTTGCTCTCCTTTTTGTAAAACACCACGGGTAAGGGTCTTGCGCATGCGTGTCAACTGTTGTACTGACACCAGGCCTGCAAGCTGGTCACTTCTACCTCAGAAGGGGTGTGCAGAACCTGTGACATCAGATCTTTCATTACCGTAGAGAGTGTGGAGTCAGCAGTACTTACTCAGTGGCAACATTCCTTAATGATCTTTGTTTCCATTCAGGAGGTCGATGACTGTGCCCATGAACCGGCCGTGGCTAGAGGGGAGCGAGGGAGTACGCTGAAGCAGTGGAGTGCTGCCGCAGCATAACAAAGGCTGGCGAGGTTTGTGTTCTTGGTGACACAAGACGGATGTTCATTTTGCGGCAGATGTGGCAAATCACAGTGGCTGGCAGGAGTGTGCCAACGGCCCACATTGTACCTACGACCATTAGGCATTAGTGTCGGCGCGCAGACCAGCGGCTTCGCCAGGCTGATAACGCTGCTTGATGAGGCAGTAGCTACTCGGCCACACATTGGATAAGTGATTGGAGTTAAGTCTATCACGGCACGTTGGAAGTCGCAACTCTAAGTAGAAGAGCTGTAGTCGCCCCAGCTCTCATGTTTTTGTTTTTTACTGTTTTATTTTTATTTTTTTATGTTTTATTTTTTGTGAGAATGATTTTATATCAGCTGGTCTACATCATGTATCATTATATCCAAATGGTTTATAAATGTTAATCTACATTCAGGTATGTGGTACTGTATTAATAGTAATGTATATAATGTAACTCATGTAAGCCCTCCCTCAAACCTGTCATGTTATATCTTCACAGATCCGATTATGGCACCTTTAGTGTGTTGAAACCGGTTATCCAGTAAACAGTATTTAAGCGATCTTGGCTTTTGAATTATTTCTACAACATAGTGATCGCCCCACTACGCATTATGTGTTCACTGCGAAAAAGAATCATTCTATTTAGAAAAGTCATGACTATTACATTATTTGAGACATGTGCGTGAACAACAGACTGTTGGAAAGGGCAAACTCTCGAGTTTCACATGGTTCCCGCTAGGTATCAGCAGTCTGCACCCACTTCAGTTCTAGTAAAAATGGTGTCGGGACCACAGAAAGCGGTTTGTGTTCCACGTTTTGCGCAGTGTGGTTCAGTAACACCCGTTCCGAGCGACTTTTGTGCTAAGTATGGTATGTATCCTCCTATAGCATAGAGCATTAGACGATGGCATGAACAATTCCGAGAAAGATATTGTTTTTGTAAAGGCAAATCGCCGGGCTGTCGCCGAGTGTCTGACACAGACGTCGAACGCATCCGCCATAGTTTCAGAAGGAACTCGCAGAAATCCGTTTGCTGTGCAACTCCATAACCCCCATGTCCGTTTGGCGTGTGTTGCGTCGACGTTTACTCATGAAACCGTAAAAAATTCAGCTACTGCAAGCTTTTCGTGAAGGCGACAAACAAAAACGTGTGGAGTTCTGTAATTTCGTTCTTGATAAGATGGAGGATGACAGTTATCTTCCACGTTTGGTGTTTAGTGACGAGGCAACATTTCATTTAAATAGGAAGGTGAACCGTCATAATGTGGACATATGGAGTACGGAACAAGCAAATGAGGTTGTACAACATTTATAGAGGGACTCTCAAATATCTGATGCGTTTTGTGCATTTTCACGGGAAAAGTTGAATGGTCCATTTTTATATGATAAGAACGCTGTTACAGGAAGCACGGATCTCTATATGTTTGAGAACTTTCTTTCCCACAGTTGGAGACTGATTTGAAGGACTTCATTTACCAGCAGGATGGGGCAGTATAAATAGTTTATTACATCAGAGTCCGCACCTCGTGGTCGTGCGGTAGCGCTCTCGCTTCCTGCGCCCGGGTTCCTGGGTTGGATTCCCGGCGGGGTCAGGGATTTTCTCTGCCTCGTGATGACTGGGTGTTGTATGCTGTCCTTAGGTTAGTTAGGTTTAAGTAGTTCTAAGGTCTAGGGGACTGATGACCATAGATGTTAAGTCCCATAGTGCTCAGAGCCATATTACATCAGAGCACCCTCAGCTGACCGAAATCAATTTCAGAACTCTTCTACAAATTCGGGATCGTTCCCTTTCAGGCACAAACACGTTAATATTTCTGATCCGAATCTGCTTCCTTGCTTGCTCGCTTTTCTACACGCATCTCAAGACTCGGGGATTACAAGAACAAAAGTATTTTCTCATCGTTTATCACAATATTATGTTATTTTCTCGGTACTTCTCGATATCAAGCACACAGCGTTAGCCTCCCGATCGCTCAGGCAACATAATTCCGAAGATATAGACTGGAAATTATTTCTCTACAAATCCAAAACTTTAGCTGGGTCGAGCGTGCTCTAGAACACTGAGTAACTAGGAACAAACAAATGAAAAATGATATTTCCACCTGCAAATACCGATCTCACTGATATAACAGATTCCAAATCATCCCTATAATTTACAAGCCAACTAAGGTGTATCTCACGTCTAGAGAACAGGCAAACGTCTCTTTCACCTGCTAGATGCACACCCAATAATCGATCTTCTCTCAACTAAATAAAGGTGCAAAATGTGCGGAAGCACTCAACCGAACAATTTTTATGGGAGGGAATAACAGTCCAACGTAAACGCACATCCATATTGATTCTCAAATTTTCACTTGATTACGAAAGCTATCTAACACATACTAAGTGTTAGTTCGCTATTCGGTCGTCTAGGGGATGGCTAAGTTAACTAAGATACATGCCTATACTCCATCAGGCCTTTGCATTCGGACAGATGCTGCCGTTAACAGAAAACATGAATCATTCTCACTACAGACCATGCATGCACGGAATCATTGTAGAAAATAGGTCAGATGTATATTTTATCATTATACTTATAATTACCTGTTACAATCGTGGTCTCAATTGAACGGCATTCGACAATGATCAAAGCATCGGAAATACACCCTGCTGAACGCTGTGTCTCTGGAAATGGAAATATATGTACCTTCCTTAAGGCTGGACATAGCAATTTCCTTTACACAAAAACATATTTTATATACCTGATCCTCAGATGCGTACATATCACGCATCCCCTATTACTAAACATAATACTTCATCAATAACTGATTGCCTACGATACGAAATAATACTGACTGAAATTCAACCATGGGTGTGCATGTCTCTTAGATTTCTTCCTGCGAGTGCTATCACTGTGTCTTAGAAAGAGAGACGTAGTCGGCCAGATGATAAAAAATCCTGATCGCTACAGCTACTGCAAGTTACTGTCACAAGCGATCTTATTTCTACAAGTGCACACAAGTATCAATGTTACAAGTTATACCTACTTTACGAATCGAGGTACGAGATTAACTCTGAATGAGGTGTTTTTTTTGTGACAAAAACCGTGACAGTGATAGTACGAATGTGTATAATGAGCCCACGATGGTACCTCGTGATGATGCACATTTTGAAAGTGATTCGGATTAGGAACATAGTATGTAAGCAGTGTATTCCACTCCCTCAAACCGATAATTCTATCGTATTTGTGGTGCATTCTGTCTTGAGGCCATATCAGAGGTTCTGTGATATATCCGCAGAGTTATTACTGACATAGGAAAAAATAGTGGGACATGATAAAATTTATCCATTCCGTATTCAGCAATTTCGTCACAGTTCTAAGTCTGCTTCAGCTGGCACTGAGGAGGAAAACGGGAAAAAGTTTCCGAAAATGATTTATTTATGATTAATGAAATAAGATCTACTCTTAACTGAAAAATTAAATCTTGGCCTGTTAACTATAAAATAATATTAGCGACAATTATATCAGTAAACTTGAATCTCTTAATGAACAAACAGATTAAATAATGAAAGCATTCAGTTCTGTAGCACAAGTAGTTAAAAATTTAAAAAGCTAGATAAACTGATCATAAAAGTTTCAAATCGAAAAATAGCTTATCCTATTTCTACAGGATATATAGCATCAAAAATACTAAACAATCAGCTGCAGTTTTGTGTAGAAATGTCAGAGACATATCTGACGAATCTATTAAAGTAGCAAAATACTTCATTTAATACTCAGATGTTAACAGTTCAAAGAGACAGGAAAGGAAATAAAATAATAAATTTGAAATGATAAAGGTACTATAATTCGTATTACTAGAGTTAATAATGATGATAACCTGTGCTGTCCTAGAGCAGTAACAGTTGCATTTACATTTCACACAAATATTACCTCAGGAAGAGAAATAATTGCTGCTGAGGTTTAGAAAATTAGAAAAGGATATAAATATAAATTACGAAAAGGGCTAACCAGAATGTTATGTAATGAGATACATTAATACAACGTCGACGGATTAAGTTTGGATAATATGAAAAATGTTGGGGAATCATTGGATACCCAAATAAATGTTTTAATGGGCAAAAAACCTCAATTTGATAATCCATGGGAGTTCTGAGAAAGAGATTAAAATATGTTTATGTAACAGCCACCTCTATTTTAATGTAATTAATGGTATGTTAGCATTCATAGAGGCTACATATTTCTGTGGTAAGTGCAGGAAAAAATATAACAACAAAAACAGCAGAGTAAATAGAAACAAAAATTAGTATATTATGTGTTTGCCTAGAACATGAAACTGCAGAAAATAAAATATATTGCAAAAATTAGAATAGATACAGATATAACGAAGAATGCTTAAACAATCACCAAAAAGTCTGTGATGAAGTTTATAAATGTGAAGAATGTAAAAAGAAGTGTTCAAGAGCAGCAGAACATAGATGTGGATATTGAAGAATGTGGAAACTATAAACAAGAAGTAAAAATTAAAACACATCAATGTTATAAGAAATAAACAAAAAGTTCATTTTTTTAAAAAATATTAAAGAAAACTATATAGGCAAAGGTTTGCAAAATTGTAATAAAGATGGTTGTCATATTGATGGAGCATTCAAAGATAATCATGTTTCTAAAAGTTCTAATTTCAATAAAGTAATTGAAGAAAAGGAATGTAAATGTTGTGAAGAAGGAAAATGTAACTGAATTCCTTGTACATATACTGAAAAATACATGTATTTTGATTATGAAGCTCAGCAACAAAATGGTATATGTATTCTAAATCTCATAATTATTTACACTTCTGTGTCAATGTTATAAATTTAAAACAAATGAGAAATTCCATAATAGAATGATATCTGAGAAAAACAAAAACTATACATTCATAGCTCATAATGCTAAAAGTTATTATTCACAAATGATTTGGAAGTATTGCATTAAATCTACAACAAGACCATATGCTATCTACACAGGAACTAAATTTATGTTATTGAAGATCAAATAGTTAGGCCTAAAAATTATAGCAATTTTCTACAGCGAAAGCTTAGTAAATTCCCAGAAACATTTAAATTAAAGGAATTAAAAAAAGGTTACTTCTCACATTTGTTAAATACAAAAGAAAATGGAAATTAGATATGACCAACTCCCGACATCGAATACTACTGTGCTGGCATTATGAATCCAAAAGAAAGAGAAGAACTTTGTAAATACCACAGTCAAAAAGTTAAACGAAATTATGCATTGAATATGAAGAAATAAGTTCGTGAATATTGTAATTCTGATGTAGATATACTGAGAAGAAGTTGTTTAGAGCTAAGAAAACGATTCCTAGGAATAGCAAATATTGATCCATTCTGTTATTTAGCAACTGCCAGAGTCTGCATGGCTATTTTCAGATTTAAATATTTACCTAATAGAAAAATTGCCATTTGGGATGAATAGCAAAACAGAATTGTAGTGAATGGCCTATAGGCTGGTTAAATTGTTTAAACACTAATAACATTCAACACGCTCTTAACGGTGGAGAAAGAAGTATAGCTGTACCAAAAGTAGATAGTTTTGATAAAGAAACCAATGCTGTTCAGCAGAACATGGCTGTTTTTTTGCAGGGCTGTAAAAAGGGTTTTTAAAACTTCAACAATTAACAATTACAAAAGAAGCAATGGAAGATTTATATCAAAAGACATTAATGAGAAGTACATTAATGAGAAGTACAGAAATACGAAATTTCGGATATAATTTTGTAGAAATCTGGGAATATATTGGATTAAGTCAACTGCGTACAAAAGACTTAAAAAATTAAAACAGTTACCAGAAGTTGGAGAACCATTAAATCTGAAAGATGCCTTTTACTGTTTCCATACAAATACAATAAAGTTAAGAGCTAAAGTAGCTGGTGTTAACACAAAAATAAAATATCTCGATGCATGCAGCCTATATCCTAATGTGCAGTATTATGATTTTTATCCTGTAGTCTATTCAACAAAAATATATAAACCAAATATTAAAATTGTAAATGGTATTGTTTAATTAAATGCTATGTAATAGCAGATAGATGTTTGTATCATACTGTTTTATCAGTATGAACAAAAATTGATAGAAATGAAGACCTGTGGTCTTTTTTTTGTGTGTCGAATGTGCTAAAGAGAAAATGAAAGAAGTTTCGTTGGAACTAGGACATCTGATTAATTAAATAAAGCTATAGAAGAGAGATATAAAACTTTAGATATTTACGAAGTGTCGAATTTTACAAATAAAATCAAACTCTTTTTTTAAAGATAATGTGACAGACCTTATAGAAATAATATTAGAAACTATTAAACATCATTTTAAAAAGATGGTATGGATAAGAAACACATGAAGGAAAAATTGAATGTCAAAACAGATGTTGATAAGATAAAAGAAAATGCTGGATAACATGTTGTTGCTAAAATAGGACTAAATTCATTCACGGGAAAACGTGGAAAACGTCAAAATATCCGTAAAATAGAGTATGTTATACATTTACAAGAATTTTATGAAATGCCTTTGGATAATCGAGTATAGAATATAAATTCAAATTTCCTTAATAAAAGTATTGTGCAGATGAATCACTGTGTCCAAAACTATGTAGTGGAAAACAACACAGCTACAAATATTTTTACAGCAGCATTTACTACATCAAATGCAAGACTCAGATTTTATTATATGTTAGATAAACTAGGAGAAACTGTTGTATATTTTAATACAAACAGTGTAGCACATATTGATAATGGTGAAAATACTGTGAAAACTGCCTTTATGTTAGGTGAATGAACTGATGAATTATGACTTAATAAATGGTTTACAAATTGAGCTTCAGCTGGATGAAAAAGTTATTATTATGAGAAAAGTGACAAAAATACAGAGACTTAAATAAAGGGCTTCACTTTAAAATATAAAAATGTTCAAAGCTGAATGGTAAATCTGATAAGTTTTACTGAGACTGAAGTGACAGAAAAGGTATAGTTATAGTACAACGAAGTAATTAGAGATGTAAATACTAAAAATTTAACAAACAAACAAGATGAAAAAGGATGCTCAGATGTTAGGAGAATTGTTCTAAATAACTATAATACAATACCATACAGTTTTCAAGATTACTAATAAATTTTTATTCTGTGTAAATGGAGACCACTCAAGATGCTCCACATCAAGAGCTATACTAATGCGTTTAAAAAGATTAGTGAGCTACATGTAATTTATTTATTGTTTATGTAATGTTTATTATTGATTGAGAATATTTGCATGCTAGATACGGAGATAAAATACATTTGGAAGTGAATAATGAATTTAAAATATTTTGCCAGAGAGATACTTTAAAATAATTAGTAATTAGGATCTAAGGTTTCTCAAGGAATGAATATTAAACTGAGATATGAACAAATGAAGAAACATAAAACTAATGGTTCAAATGTCTCTGATCACTATGGGACTTAACATCTGAGGTCATCAGTCCACTAGAACTTATAGCTACTTAAACCTAACTAACCTAAGGACATCACACACATCCATGCCCGAGGCAGGATTCGAACCAGCGACCATAGCAGTTGTTCGGAACCAGACTCAAGCGCCGAGAACCGCTCGTGCACCACGGCCGGCTTAAAACTAATGACAATGCATTTAATGGTTTGGACTTTTTGGTTTATATTATATATTTTTCTAATAAACCATAATGGATAAATTATAATATATATAAACGATAATCTCGTGTTATAAGACCATGTAACACCATAATCTAAAAACTAATTCTTGTTCACTCAATGTAAAAATACAAAACTGGTGTAAGTAGTGAGTGGGCACGTTGATTCCATTAGAGGTGTTTTTCATGCACAAACTTTTTTTGTCGAATTGATAAAGAAATTAAAGGTAGCAGTTTTTACCCTTAATTTCTTTATTAATTCGTTAAAAAAGGTTGTGTATTGAGAACACTCCTAGTGCACTCAACGTGTACACTTAGTAATATTGCGCTCAGCAATCAAATGCGTTTCTGTAATACGCTAATGACCATCTTCGGCGGTGACAAAAGTGAGTTACCATCCATACAATATTTTGGAGAGCCACGTGTTACTCTTGGTATTGTGGTGTGGGGAGCTATCGAATATAACTACAGTACACCTCTAACAGTTCAAATGGTTCAAATGGCTCTGAGCACTATGGGACTTAACTTCTGAGGTCATAAGTCCCCTAGAACGTAGAACTACTTAAACCAAACTTACCTAAGGGCATCACACACACCCATGCCCGAGGCAGGATTCGAACCTGCGACCGTAGCGGTCGCGCGGTGCCAGACTGAAGCGCCTATAACCGCTCTGCCACCCCGGCCGGCACCTTTAACAGTGGTTGAGACTCAGTCCGACAGCACACCAGTATGTCATGGACGTCGTCCATCCTCGTCTGTTACTTCGTATAAGACAGTATCGTGGCAACATTTTTCTACATTTTTTGACGCTGGATAAAAATTCCAGACAATATTCATTACTGCCAATGGTATAACTACTAATTACCTCTTCTTGTCTTTTCCTGCTATGATAGTAAGGGAGAACAATTATTTTCAGCAGCCTTGTGGCATTATTTAGCAAGTTTTTAGCAGGAAATGTAATTTAGAGGGACTGAAGTGTTGCAAAGTTGCTCGGTAGTGAAAGCTGCCTCGTATGGGCACGGAAAAGGGAAGTCAAAGGAGACTGTGTTCTCACAACAAATGCACAGGAATGCAGCCAGCATACCATAAAAACTGGACTGTACGAGACGTTAGAAGGAATCTGATTCGCACGACAACATCTGAAAGAAAGCTGAAAAACTCAGAGCTTGAGACCATGCCATTTGCCATTTCTCATAGTCATGATTCACAGAAACCATCGCTTAAATCCGAGTTAGATGGTTTGTGACTGGTCCACAGTAATTATTTCGGTAGAAGGCGAGTTATTCCGCAGGTGTCAAAATACAAGGCTTTTGGTTGGCCAGGTACGGAAATCTGTGATGTTGTGGGAGATGCCTTCCTTACCACACGGATGACAAAATCTACCAGTGCAGTAATTTGTTAGACCCGTTTATATAATTACTATTGGTCGAACATCTTAAGGTCTGCTGAAATTAGCCAGCAAGTTTCTTATGTTGGTAAAAACAGGCAAGTTTCAGACAGTAAAGTCAGAACCCATTTGCCGTAGAATTTCGAAGAGAACACTTGCTTATACGATGTCATGTAGAACACACTTCACCTTAGACAGCCGCAGAAGGAGATGTCTTTGACTTAGAGTAGAACACAGGGCCTGAGCTGGACTCAGAATTCTCAGCCGCTACTACAGCCACCCTCCGATTTGCTGACCGTTTATGAGTGGTAAGCATGAGCTGTCGATATAACCACTGAAGTGGGGGACACACGAAGTCAGTTAAATTGCATCAGTGACTGATCGGGTTTTTTTAACGTGGGCAGCCAGCGAGATGCACGAAACATGCGCTACTTCATGTCTCCAGGCGTTCATACTTTAAATCAGTAGCCATTTAGACAGTTGTTGGCTGCGTGTGTGACATAATTTCCTATTACGCTTTCGCGAGTCCACCCGCTGCGCCGAGTCCACAGTTCACAAATCCACCCTTTTATCCACTTATTAAATGCTTACGAGTTCATCATTTTATCTGTTGTTTCATGGCAAAAAGTAAAATTGCTATAGGGGATACTAGTTTCCTTTGTAGTTAAATGAGTTCCATCATTATATCTCTATGTGAGGTGTAGTTCCCATATGCTCATGCTTGATTAGGCCAACCCTAGTAATTTTCATTCAATAAGATGATATCAGTTGTACAACATTGTTCCTCTGAAATTCGCATGATCTTTTGTGGAGCTTTCATTTCAATGTGTTTGATCAGCTCGGTTATCAGCTCCGTCTCAGTGCCAGTCTGCAGGATATCAGGGACCACTTACAATACTTATGGGTTAGCTAGTCTCAGGAGAGGATACGAGGTATTTTTGAGGCCCTTCTCAGCCGAGTTAGTGCACGCATCTAGACCTGAGAGGGGTGAAACGTCAAACTGAGGAGTGCGCTTGTGCTGCCAACTTTTTTGTGAATTGTACTCGATTTTACAGTCGTTGTTATAACACCACACACCAATTCAACGCGTGATATTCCCTTTCCATTCCCCTTCACTTCTGAATGCTTCACGTTCTTTGTAAGGCATTACAGAAATTTGAATGGTGCTCGTCGACTATAGAATTAAAGGAGTCAGTCAAATAACTGCGAGTACTGTGTCCACGGAATGTGGATAAGAATACTTTAAGGATTTAGTTGTAGATGAGGCTTATGAAGTGCTTCACGTTATTGGCTGGGTACCAGGCAACAATAGTTTGCAAATGGAAGACATCGGAATACTCATTCACTGATCTTACTAGAATGTTACTTTACTGTGGGATTCACGTAATGTCATACTGAATACTATACATCCAGCCCATAGAAATAAATGCGGTGTTACTGGACGCAAGTTTGAATGTCTGGTAATGAGTGTAACTGGAATGCTGAATAATCCGACGGAAAATACTCAAAGAAGAACACCGATGGCCTACACAATTATCTTTAGAAACACCTAGAAACTCCAAAAACAGTTTGCAGAGCAGAGATTATATATATTCTTCAGTCCACTATGTAGTGCTCACGTTACAGCCGTTGTTATAGAATTACACAGATAACAGGAAACATGTGGGGTATAAATAACTACTCATCCAACGCTCCGTACATGAATGGAGTCTTCACATGCAGAATAACAAATAGGAACTTCTTCCATGCACTTCAAACAGGTACAGATATATATTTAAGGATACTGATAAATGTTGGAATAGTTAATATCAGACAGTTCAACAGATGCTGCCGTGTACTGTTCCTTATATTCTTTCATCTCAGCTCCGCGGCTTTCTAACAGAAATATACAGGATGTTTTGACCTGGGTCAATAATTCAGTCAAGCAGATAGTGATTTAGATAAACAGCCTTATTTATGCGAGCAGTTTTGAACGCAGTTTAGTGTGTCCTACTCAGTAAACGGAATAGTAATCAATCAAGTGACCCCCCCACCACAGTTCAGTCACCACTAGCGTGCCACTAGGCAGGTCCCAACACTACTTGTTAATAGAAGTCCATCAGTAATCCGTTTTAATTTCGCTTTCTTAAGTCAGTAATTTTCTTCTTGGCTCGTTGAAGTCATGAGGCAACAGTCAAATTTGTTTGTGCTTATGTAAAACAATAATGCTTGTGGAATGCGGACTTTATTAATTTAGCCTTCATACAAATCTATTAAACCAATCCACTTTCATGTCTATTTACATTTAAAATGGCCTCTTTAACATCTTCCGCAATAATGTTCGCTGCAAATTGTATTACGTCATTCTCAGTCGTTCTCTTCATATTGCATCACATACACCACAGCAGTCTATGCTTGACGTCTATCTGAAACGTCTATGAATACACATTCGACCACTGGCGCTTTCTCGTATAGTAAGCTATTAGCTCATTCTACATCTGACTAAATTACTCTCCTAATATCACCATGTCACTGCAATCACATGTGAGCGAATGGAATACCCAGAGATGAAGTCGCTCGGAACCCGCAGACAGGAAGCAATGCAGGCGGCTGTCCAGGTCGCGTCCCGGCGCTTGTGTGTGTGTGTGTGTGTGTGTGTGTGTGTGCTCGTCAGAGGCAGACGTAAAACTTGATTTGGGCGGCGCGGCGGTGGCAGCGGCGGCGGGGGCGGCGTGGGAGGTAGCGCCGAGATTAAGCGCGGGGCGCGGGCCGCAGCTGGCGGCTTCCCACCGCTCACGCACGCAAATTATAATCGTGTCGCCCAAAAACGTGACGGCGAATGAGCGTGCGGTATACGCCGGCCCGTCCCCCTGTTTAATGACTGAACGGTTCCAAAACGTATCCATTTGCTTGCTTTGCGCTCCTAAAACAAACGCATTTGCAATTCGTTGAAACATTTACGACCCACGCGCAACTGTTGCTGGAATTAATTAGGACTTAGTGAAATGCGTTCACTGGGTGTCAATTTGTCCGATGTAAGTTAGATGAGGTATTGGCCTTCGCGGACCACCGTTGATGTAACAATCGTTTCGCAACGCTTACTTCGGGATCTCGTCACTAGTCAGTCACATTTCCATGACTGTTATCTGGGTGACAGTTTCATTGAAGAAGGATTAAAATAGTACTAACTAAATAAACTTAAGTGAAAGAACTCACATTTACATTGCGTAGTAAGTATCTCAAAATTGGTCCTATTTGTGATGGAATATGCGTACTATTTGGTAAAAGAATTTCCTATAGTCAAGATCTCATAAATACTAGTTTTCCACAGACTCTGCTGTCATCTTCAGCTCTTCACATTTCCTTTCAAAAAATTTTGTTAGAATACGTGTTCATTATTAGTTATAACCACATGTCAAGTTGTCACGTTAGCGGCTAAAATATAGCACATTATGCAAAGGTTTGTCAGAAATGTGCTCCATTTTATCCACTAATATGACAACTTGGTATTAGATTCCAACCCACAATGAACACGTTTTGTAACAAAAATTTTGAAAAAAGTTATTGAAGACCCGAAACTGACAGCAAAGTCTGTCAAAATCAGTTGTCGAAAATAAAGAAGTATTTATGAATTCATGTCTATAGAAAGTCTTTTACCAAGTAAAACAGATCGCTCCTTCTCACTTCTCCTCACCGAGCGAGATAGCGCAGTAGTTAGCACACTGGACTCGTATTCGGGTGGACGACGGTTGAATCCCGCGTCCGGCCATTCTGATTTAGGTTTCCCGTGATTTCCCTAAATCGCTTCAAGCAAATGCCGGGTTGATTCCTTTGTAAGAACATGGCTGATTTCCTTTCCCATCCTTCCCTAATCCATTGGGACCGATGAAACCGCCCTGTTTTGGCCCCTCCCGCAAATCAACCAACCAACGTCACTTCTCAACATGAGAAATATTAAAGAATATTTTGAACGTAACAACCGTGGTTTTCATTCTCAGAATGGGTGACTCTGTCGTTAAAACCCACACCATAGCAATGAATGGGTGAATAATTGAATTCCAGCAAGAGTGGAGTATATTATGAATTCTTTAAAGAAATGAAAATGCTCACTGTCGTAACCAACTAAACAGTGGAGCGAAAACATTGCGACCAACTGCCTAGCAGTGTGTTGGTCCACCTTTGGAATACAATATAACAGAAATGTTGCGTAGCATGTATTCTACAAGTCACTGATACCTTTCTGGAAGTATGTGATACCAGATATCTATGCACACGTCACGCAATTCCCATAACTCACAAGCCAGTGATCTGTAGGCGTGTCGGAGCGGTGAAAGTTCCGAGGAGCGGTTCACCCGGATGACGTCGGATCAGAACACGACCTTGCACGTGGATTACAGGGAACGCGATTAATTCGACGTACGGCTCAATCTCTATGATCCCTTCCGTACTGCAATCGTAGCTGGCGATGCCATTGGGTTAATGTGTCAACACCTACGACTCATCTGCTGCACAGCCCCATGTTCGAGAGTGTGCGCTGAGCAGTGTACGCTGACACGCTTGTGCCTGAAACAGCATTGTACTCTGTATTCAGATCTGTCACCGAGAACCTCACAGCCTATCCTTCTTGACAGACATTCTGGGATAAAGAGCGGACGTCCTACATCTTGTATCGTACACGTTGTTTCACTGTCCGTGAATCATTTACAATAGGTGCCCACGACAGTAGCGTGTGAAGCGCCGACCAGCTTCGTAATATCGGAGTCGTTCATTCCCAGGCACCAGGATATAACAAGTTACCTTTTATCAGTGTCGCTTGTATCAATGGATTTTCCCATTTGCTCCCCTGACTGTTGCTACAGCAAATTATGACCCTGACATCTCTGCTACAACGGGTAGCAGCTATTATGTTTTAGCTCCTCAACTTGTTTGCCGAAGGGTAGCAAGATCTGTTAAGTTCACTGATTTTCAGGATCAGTCTTGCATCTTTGGAGTCAGATGTACAGGGTGGCACAGTTAAAAGTAGCCCGCCTCTCCCTGGAATTTTTTTCGACTTCTGAAATAGAGTAAAAAATTATGTTTCTTATGGAAAGGAGTGCTTTTGCTTTCATTAATTATTCAGTTATGAGGCATAAAGGAAACGAAAAACATCACTTTTCGGTATTTACACGTTCCAGTAAGAGACAACTGTTGAAATATGGCTTATATCGCGCAAATATATTAGCACAGAATTCAGCTTAGTGAAGAAAATGAAAATAAATCAGCTCATTTTTTACAAATTCATTAAATCTGAAAGCAAATTCGCTCAATTCAAAGGAACACCCTGATCTTCAGTAATATGCTCATCTGAAGCAAAGGTACCGCAGTTTATTTGTTCGTTTGCCCATTGAATCTATTTGACTTGAAGCTGATACAGAAGCAGAATGAGACGAAAATAAGATACGTGACTGAAAACATGATATAAATCTTGTCCAACATGTATGAGTTTGTATGGTTGACTATTTTAGAAGCAATGGTATCACAGGTTTACGTAACTGCATTTTCTCCAAATAAACGTTAAGTTCCCTTTTCAAGAAACTATCAGACGTACTAAAACTACGATCTTCATATGAAACTTTCATTTACCTTACCTGAAAAATACATTAGAATCGCCAGTTCCGCGCAGGTAAGGACGCGAGAAAGGAGGCATGTTGTTACGCTCTGTATTAGAGCTCAATCGCAGCAACGAGCCAATTTTTCCCATATCACTCAAGATGGTAATGGCTTCGGGAATAGAACATACATTCGCACCAAAAAGTTTTGGCACACGTGCGTATTTGTCGTTGCTGGTTGCAAACGCCACACCTTCCGGTACACAGCATAAGTACAGTATTAGACATAAAAACTGACCGGCGGCCGGCCGCCACAGAGACTAAGTCCGAGTCGTTCACTTAAGGTGGCCTATAAAACTGACCGCCCCTGATAACTCTAAATCCGGCCATCTGCACAATCTGGCAACACTGCAAGATGCGGAGATGTTAGGAGGAAGTGTTGTCTACTTCCGAGATGTTCCCGGATTGTGTGAGTCTGTGGTATACTGGTAATCGTCGTGCCTTCTAAACTTATAGTCGCCTGTTCGCGTCCACCTGTTTTTTTTTTCTTTTTCTTTTATTACCACATTTTGTCCCTCGTCTAAAGTTATGAGTCAGTTTGAACATCGAAGATAATTCGCTTCACATTCTACCCACCGGCAATAACAAGGACTTCCAGAAACAATTCCTGAGGACAGCTCGTGGCTGCGTCGCGATCATAACAGCTTACGCTCGAGCGTTTCCTCACGCTGCAGCGGCTACCGGCCACCGGCCAGACGCCACCCGCCGCCTGAAATCCGGCGCCGTCCATGTGAACGCGACGCGACGTTGTCAGTTTATGTATCAACTGTCATTTTAGAATTTGACGTTCTAGTTATGATCTTGCAGTTAAGAATTGGATTTTGCATACTTGAAAATCATGAACTACAGTTAAGCATTGTAAAATTGAGTCGCAAGTAGAAAAAAGTGTAACATCTGCAACACAATATTTACTTTTGGTATAACAGAGGGGTGAATGCAGAGGAGGCAGCTAGAAAGATTTGAACTGTGTGATCTAATGGTTCTTTATTTACGTGACCATTACGGCACTCCAACCCCAGTTCTCGATACCAGTAATATCGTACTACTTTTCTGCGAAGTAAGAGAGATATATTTGTGACAATATTCACATCTGGTTTTATTAATGTGTGGGTACTCCGATGTATCGATATATTACAGTCATATGGTTCTTGTGTGTATTCATTTCTGTGAGACTGTCATAATCTTTGACTTACTTGTAACCGTTTTGGCGCGAATGCGCACAGAGCAGTCTTTGTTTCACTTTCCAGACGTTAAGTTGCTATTTCGCTTTGTAAACGAACAGTCAAGTCTTGTGTTTGTTTAAAGTATAAATTAAATATATGTAGATTGATACAAAACTGTTTTCTTGATATGTGACTATTAAGAAGAAGTATATGTGAATTTACAAGAAGTTTAATAAAATTGTGGATCGTGAACACCAAGTCAAAATTTATTTTTACCATACCATTGTTCTGATCTGTGATTGTTTGATCATTAAGAATTTCCTGAAAAACACCTTTGTTAGGTCTTCAAATATTGCTAAAATACAGATCTGGACCTTCTAGCAGTCAAAGTGGAACCACCCTAGAATCAACAAGATGAGCCATAACAACTTCGACGAAATCTACGTGGGAATTCATTCAAGAGAAGTGAGAAAATTAATGACATTTTTACAGTGACTCCATTATTTCCATTCTGACGATACCATCCGCAGTCAATAACTTTGTTGTTGCCCGATAAAGCGAACATATACTGCGTGAGCAACATTATTAATCTGATTTCTAACCTACTTTGCAAGTGTTGATCGTGTTAGGACAGCAACCAGCCACAAATTTACTTTGAGTTCCTTTATTCAAAGGAAACCGTTACCGGTTTCGAATCGTTGCGATTCATCATCACACGGTTTACACGCTTCCTAGCAAGTGGTGGTATTGTTAGAGCGTGGAGCGAGTGATTTTGGGAAAAATACGGGAGAAAAAGATATTCTTGTTTCAACAAAGATTGTTCTGGCATGAATGATCTTCCACGTTAAGGAAGTCTGGACTACTGACGTGTGAGATGGCTTACCATTTAACCATAATGCGACATTTCCGTTCAACAGGCAAAGTTCAGAAGTCTGGTGTAGGAGTACTGCATGCTCTAATTCGAAACAATAAAAATCAACGGAGTGACTATTATTCAAGGTCATCATGTCGCTTATTGAGTATTCGTGTGCAGTACTGTTACTGGTGACGTGTTCTGATGCCTTTATCGTTAACTTCCTAAGAAGAAATGAAAGGCTGAGCCCCACCAAAAGACGTGAAGTCGAGCAAAGAGTAGTGTTAACATAATATTCTACATCTGATAGCTCCGAAAGTGTGTTTTGGGCTACGAATTCTACCCCAAGGGATGTGTGCATCACAGCTGGAATTTGTTGCCAACAACTGAGACACCTTTCGGTCGCAGTGTAAGAAAATCGAGCAACAAAACTACACCACCTGTGCTCCTGCATGATAACGCAACTCTGTTGATTTGAGAAACTAAACTATCCAGGAAGATTGATAGGAAAGTCGTCTCTCAGGCACTTGTATTGATAGGGAAGTCCTCTCTCAAGCACTTGTCCCTCTCGTCATATACTTGTAAAATTTTACCTTTCCCGCTCTTGATCGATCAACCGTCAAGGCAATTCATTTCTGGACGAAAATACTGTTCAAACTAAACTGCTTTAATGACATCGTTAGAACCAGTAGGTTTCTACGGGCGTAGAATTTGTAAACAACTTTTAATAATGTCAGATTGTTTTAGATATCGTGAAAGAAAATTCTGCTGCTGATTATATTGTCTTTGATGATTATTGTTGTTTTCAGTAAACTAACGGAAAACGCAATTAAAATATTCACTGTACTAATACAAATTAAATTCAGCTTACTAAGGAAACATCACGACGGCAGTCTATCTTAATAAAGCATTAAGTATCTGTGAGACGATTGAGTCTATTTTAACGCGAATTAGTAGGATATTACCGACTTTTGACTTCGAAAAGATCTGTGTTTACTTCATTTCCTGTATCATTCTCAAGTATTATGAAAATGTGGCAGTTCATAGATCAAACTACGTATTCACAACAACAAAAAATATGTCGGCAGAAAACAAAAGTGGCGTTATGAATTTCGCAGTACTGTAAGGTTTTCGCTTTGACAGTAAGGGTTACTAAAAGTAGCAAGAAGAATTTTGCTTGAGCGTTGTCTTACGATTCCCTTATTGAGTTTGTATCTGCCTGCTTGTAGCTGTGCTACAAAAGAATTAAAAATCCGGCTTTCAGCGAGTCTCGAAAGGCGAGCGAAAGCAGTGTGCATCTGACAGGCAAGCACGTTATCTTGTTTTTTTTTGTTTTTTTCTTTTTTTTGGAAATGTGGTAGAAAAATACAGTTGGACGCGAACACGCGACTGTAAGTTCAGAATACACGACGATTACCACTTTTTTTAAATGTATTTATTTATTTTTTTTCATGATTACATTTAGGAAACGTGTACAAATGAGAATTCTAGGAACTCAGTGATACAAGTAAGTGTTACAACAACAAAGGTGGCATAAAAGAGTAATAAAGAAAATAAAAATGTGAATCACTGATGCAATTCCAACTAAAAGGTTCTTCAGTAAATGTAACTGGTTCCACTTGGTGCTTCGCCATCGTTATCTGATATCTCCAACAGCGCCTTTGAAGGGCATCTGGAACGGAGGCATTCTGCTTCGCTAGTGCCTCAAGGAAAACAGCATCCTTGCACCAGCCTGTCTCTTCCGTCGCTCATGGCTGACGAGGCAGAACGTTCAGCCGTTAGTGTGATGCGGCACAGAACATTAAGCGCAGCTTGACACTCCCCAGCTGATTGGGGGGGTTAACGAAAACGCTACATAAATAATTTGCGAAGAGCGTACGGTATTTCGGTGTGCGTTCGAGGGCATTGTGACTATATTATAGGAATAACCAGCAATCAATCTGCTCTTTCTCTCCGTCACGAAAGATATAGGCGACGGTAAGTCCTTTGAACCATGTAAGCGCATGACATTTTGCGGCCGGAAAGTAAGTTTCATCTGGACAGAGTAGGGTCTGAGGGTCAATCATATCAGGTGTGACCCGGAGGTAACAAGCCAATATCTTCTGTGTTAGTCGCCAAACTCCGGACGATTATGCGCAAGTAAAACGATGTTCATCGGTATCCAAGAGGTGACAATCTGGGCAATAAGGTGAGTCTGCCAGTCCAATAGTGTGAAGCCGCTGCCGTGTGGCATATTTTTTGTTGGCGATCTGATACCACTTCGAACGCACAGTGGATGACAGAAGGTTGTGGTGTATCGTTTTCCACCCTCTTGGCCAGTGAACCGTAGGGTACTTGTTTTCCACCAAGTTATGGGGAACAGCCCGCAGAAGGTTGGTATAAAAATCTTTCGCCTTTGGTGGACTTGTGGCGGAGGGGTTCGAGCTGACACAGCTGTAATCAAGAATGAAGGTCGACACATGGGAGAGCTGTGGTGCGACGTGCGCCACCGACACCGGCGGGACGTGAGAGACTGGCATCAGAACCTGTAGTATACGACCTGTGAGAGAGGTATATAGACTTTTCCATCGTTTCCTCATGTTGCTCATGTAAAGGGCAGGTGCTCTCACCCTGACGTTGACCAACCCCCGCCCTTCTTTGTGCACTGGGAGGGTAAGAGTGTCGTATCGTACTTTAAATATATAACCTTGAAACGTCCCCTTTTGAACAATTACAAATGACTGTGCTTAAACTGACATACAATATTTTGTTAGCGCAACGAAGTCTGACTTTCAATAATCCCTACAAAAGAATGGGCACTGACTAACATTAAACTATACCTTTCACAAATCACTTACCTCACAAAAATCTTCGCTACTCAAGCTACTGCAATACAGCGAGCGCCACTACTGCCAGCTAAATAAAAGATTCAAACTACTGAAGGCACTAACTACTGATAGGGATAGTTAGCAAATGAAATATATTAATAGAGAACAAACAATGTATTTACCTTGATATCATCATATATAAATATAGCAGTTCATGACAAATTTCAAAACTCCGCCATCTCTCTCCCCACATCCACCACTGCTGGCGGCTCACCTCCAACTGCGCAACGCTACGCGCTGTTCACATCCAGCTGCCGCTGCCCAACACTACAATGGCAGACAATAATGCAAACTAGCCACAGACTGCACACAGCACAGCCAGTGATTTTCACATTGAGGTGGCGTTACCAATAAAAAAACCTAAATAGCCTACTTACATAGCCCCCATGCTCCCCACAAAAAAATTTTACAAATTGGTTTGGGCAGTGGCCAATACAGATTTGAAAAAGTTTTTCATGATTACAATAACAAAGAAATCAAATGCACACACTTATTGATACAATGTTGGTCAAAAGCTCAAATTTTCTCACAGTCCATAAAGACAGTCCTGATTCATCACAGTAAAATTACAGTGTTTTTCTTTTTTTAAAAAAAGTCTGAACAGGAAAACAGAATGCACACAGAAGTAGTGGATTTCCATGCAGTCTTGAAGAAGTAGTGTTGTCCTTCCAACAGAAAGACAGTGCTGACTCTTGACATGCTGACAGATAATGGGCCACAACATAGCAAACCCACAGCAGAGTCATTCGACGTTTTGAAGAATATTGGTAGGTAGGTCATCACAGAGTAGACCCACTGAAGTCCTGGTAGAGAGTATGGTATTGGTGGGTCATCAAAGATGCAGACCCACTGTAGTCTTTGTAGAGATGGCCAGCAGCCATCTGTTGTGACTGTGCAGGTGCACAATCACCAGTGAAGAGTCTTGCAGAGAATATACCAAGTCCATAAACCACCACTTGTGCACTCACAAAGTTTTTGGAATTGTCCTTGGAACCAGCAATGCTGTTATCCAGTCCCTTGCTGAATTAGTAACACACGTGCAAACACTAACAGTCCCAACTTCTCACATATTGTCCATATACTATGACCAACAGAAACGTGTGCAGTGAAATGTAACTTACAAGTTAATAATATCATGAACTGGTGACAATTACAATTTTATAACATAAGAATACAATAACAAAGGTACAAAATACATCATTAAAAACATAACAATACACATAACATTTGTAGTACAGGCTTTACAAAAGAATCGAACTAACATATACATCAGTGGAATTATGACATGAGTACAGACATAAAAGATCACAATAACTTTTGAAACATCAACTTCACACATGAGCATTAAACAGAACAGAATTAATAATGTCTAACATCTTTACAAAGTAAATAACATATTATTAATGCCAATTATATTCGAGGATAACAGTATTCCTCATCATAGTGAATGTAGCGTAATATTAAAAGAAGAAAACATTCTATGAAACTACACAGAGACAGGAAGAAAACAAATACACAAGGGTACACAAACACATAGTGGGATAACACCAATAGGAAAGGACAGGGTTCGTTTTCAGTGTAACATTTGGTACTGCAGTCCAACCCAAAACTTCATATATCTTTCCTCTTATTTCATCCTTTGTTTCCACCAAAAAAATTCTATCTAAGCATGCTTTCTGTATTTATATGTTCACACATTTCTTACCTCAACATTTATTTCCAAGAAAATCCTACCTAAACCTGTTTTCTGTACTTTTTTTTGTATAACTTCTCAATGCATTTCTTCCAATTCATCGCAACTCATTCTCTTAGAGGCTACCCCCTATTAAGCTAACTTAAATCTACTGAGCTCAGATGCTAAACTAAGGGACGAGGCAATGCAGCAGCACAAAATAAGTAACACAAACAGCAATGACCAAAAAAATGGAAAATTGCAAAGTAAGCTACAGTAAATCTAAATTACCAAGCAATGCAACATTACAACTAATATGAGCCAATGTGCAGCAACAAGAAAAATAAATGAGTAGTAAAACTGGCTTAGCAGAGTAACACAAAGTCAAATTCAGTAACACTATGCCTGGCAAACAGCAGCAACTGATACCTAAACATGACATAGCTCAAGCAGAAAAAAGATTACAGTAAAAACAACAATGCAGATAAGGGAAATGTATATTCACATCTTAATGTCTATGTAATTAAAGTGGTGCACCACAAATTATTCTACAAAAGAAATTACCAAGTACTTGAAAAGAAAAATATAGATGCAGTTACTGTTATTAGTCCCTTCTTATTGTTCTCTCCATTCCAAGAGCTCCTTTTTCGAAGAATGTGGATCAGAAAATACTTATTTAATAAATCTGTTGACAGAAAGTGTTCACATTAGCAGATGCATTTAAGTTTATTTTATAAAACCAATGCTGCAACACAGCTGGAAACCAGATATTAAACAAAATGAGCAATCTCTTAACTACAAAGACAATAGATGTAAAATGTTTCTAATCATTTCATTAGGCATTTTTGTAAATATCATAAATTACGAGCTCCACAGTATGCTTTCAACAAGGAAATGTCAATAGCGAGGACAATGGCCTCCCCTTTCTTTTTTTCTACCTGTGCTTCTGATGAGGCACTCACTAATGACTTGTTCTCCCGGCGTCTGACACAGCTGCGTGCCCATGACGCATTACGTGCAGGTGGGCAGGTGGTCACTTAACTTTCTTACGGAAATATTTACGACAGCATTTTCCGCTACTGTGACAGTCTCATATACAAAATTTCACGGGTCGAGAATTTGCGTTGCAAATGTGTAGAAACAAAATCCTATAAGTATAACAGTGTCCAAAACATTTTCGCTGGCATTGTGATATATTCACGCATTTACACACATTTCATAACTCTTAAAGTACGAATCTTGGTTCCCAACAACCTTTTTCACAAACCAGAGTCCCTGAACACTACTCATTATTCCTTACCTTATTCGTCGACACTTCTTCAATATTTCATCATAACAGCTACGTGGCTTAATCAGATAACTCATATAGCATCAGCCTATTAATCATAAACATACCTCAGCAGCATAATACACATCGTCGTCGTAATAATAACATCATAACACCTCAGTCAAATCTCAAAATCGTCGTAGCTTCCTCCAATAATTTCAAAACCTAAAAAGAATTCTCTGCTCATTTAAATAGTGTCACCTACCTCAAACGTACTTTAAAAATCATGATCTCATGCCAAATACATCATTCAAAGCGCTCATAGTAACACAATGGGTCCGAAAAAATATGAACAGTTCACACAGTACAGACAAATTACAATATCATAAGTGTGAAGTAATCCAACTCTGTAATTGTGTAAACATCTGTCACTGACGTAGTAAAAAGAATGTTTGTTTCTCTGTCAAATAATCAGATAGCTGTGTAATTCTGTGTTAGAGAAATATGGTACCGAAGTGTAAAGTTGTATAAGCAAATACCATATTAGCTAGGGCTCCCTGTGCTAGCCAAACACATGTTACACAAAGTAGGCGTGTACCCCCCTGAGGATTAATGTAATTATACCCTCAGGTGTTACAGATTACAGCAATGGAATGAAATGTATCACGGAAAACCTTTGTATCATTGTACTCCAAATATCTTTAAAAATAAATATTTTAAGTACAAAATCAATCACTCAAATACGTGTCCTGTAGCGCTAAATGTGCGTCTTGTTGCAACATAATCTCTGTGGAAGTGTCGTAGTTATCGTCCTCCGAAAGCTAAGTTCTGCAGAAGTCAATGTACTTACCTCATGATAAACAAAAGTGAAACTCTTTGTGTATAGATATCGTAGTTATTACGCTTATTGTTATGATGAAGAAAGTACTGTACTGTAACGTACTGTTGTGCTACGGACAACCCTGTCTCATTGTAGCTATACTACAAAAGTTACTACTAAAACCTGTTTTACTTTCTAGAAGAATTCAGAAAAACTGTGCAGATATAAAACAGATACACCGCAAAACCAACATTGTAAGTTGTCACTCATTAGTAGCGTCGTGATAAAACCGTGTAGTTGTCACATAAAGTAACCACTGTGTCGTCTGGTATCTCACAGAAAGTACTTTAAACCCAAAATGTATTTTCAAGTAAACCAAAATGTTGCATTAAAATCTCATTAGCAGTACCAGTATGTGTCCTAAGTATGTAAGCCTGATAGTCGTTACGTAATCGTGCAACTAACAAGCAAGAATGTACAAATACAACACTGTGTCGTCTGTTCACTATAACAATGCATTCGTAATTTCTGTTTAAAAATGTTCCCTAGGTTCTAGACTGGATATTTAACTTCAAACATTGTTGCATGTTAACAGTATCTTAAGTCTGACAAAGCATACTAGAAATGTGAAGTGAAAAGTTTTATGGCAAAGAAAAAGTTAAAAAGTAGATTATCTTTCAATAAACGGTTTTACATGTGAAATGTGATGTAAACCTTTACTCTTCCTAGTACGTAGAGTTTCAACTTCAACGCAATTATCATGTGGTATACGTCGGATTCTATAAGGTCCATTGTAAACTAGAAAGAATTTGTGACTCAAGTGTTTCTTCTTATGTGACAATGAATGAGCTTTAATGAGAACTTTCTGACCAATATACAATTTCTTTGCATTTGCTTTACCGTGTAGTTTTCTCCTTTTGTCTGCTGCAGATTTTATATTTTTAAGAGCCAAATCAATTATGTCTTTGTGTCGAAATTTACGTGTATTCGGGAAAGGTACAAGCTCTCTGATTCTGTTCGGTGGTTCTTCATTCTTTAGTACAAGAGTAGGTGGTAAAGCAGTGGAATTATGAGGCATTTCATTCAGCACATTTTGAAATAAGTGTAAATATCTGTCCCAATGCTGATGCTTTCTGTGACAATAAAGTCAGCAAAGCTTATTGATTTCTTTCATAATCCGTTCAGACGGGTTACAATGTGGTGAGTACAATGAAATAAAAACAGGTTTGATTTTATAGTTGCGAAGCATGCGTGACCAAAGAGCAGATCTGAATTGCTGTCCGTTATCTGAAATGACTTTACTAACGTGTCCAACTTCACGTAAGAAATTTTTAACAAAGGCGTTGGATACAGACCGTCCAGTGGCTTTACGTAACGGTGTGAAAGAAACAAATTTTGAAGTAAGTTCAACAGCGACTAGAATGTACGAAAATCCATTGGATGTTCTGACAAGCGGTCCCAAGAGATCAACAGCAGCAAATGCTTTTAATTTAGTAGGAATGATAGCAAACAGCGGAGCACGATGGGAGATAGTAGATGGTTTCGCCTTTTGACAAAGTTTACAAATAGACAAGACTCTTCGAATTCTCTTTTCCATATTGTTAAAATAACAAGTCGTTCGAAGAATATCATAACATTTTCGTGGCCAAAATGTGCATAGCTGAAATGAATGTACCAAATGAGCTGATTAACAAAATCGTCAGGAATGCAAAGTACCCATAGCTTGTCATCAACAGTGCAGCGTTTGAACAGTATGTTGTTTCTAACCAGATAATAATGCCGAATCTGTGTGTGTGTCTTTTCATGCCATTTGCTCTTGATGTCTTTCCAAATCGGATCTTTATCTTGTTCATGAGCAATGTCCTTTAAAGATGTGGTGATGAAGTTTTCAAAGGCGACTTTCTGAATGTAAAGAATACTGAAATTTTTCTCGAGGTTGCCTTCTGTGGAACTTTTCTCAAGCCCAGCCGGTGCGCGTGACAGTGCGTCCGCAACAGTGTTCTCCTTACCGGGAATGTAGACTATTGTGAAGCGGAATTCTTGCAGAAACAATGCCCAACGTTTTAACCTGTCATGATTTAATTTTGAAGACATAAGAAATTGTAATGCACGATGATCACTGTATACTTTTACGTGCTTACCAGAAAGAAAGAAACGGAATTTGTTAAATGCCCAAACGATAGCTAAAGCTTCTAATTCAGTAACGGAATAATTTTTTTCAGATTTGGTTAGCACTCGGCTAGCAAAAACAATGGTTTTCTGAACAGTAGTGTCATTTTCTGTGGCTTCTTGAAATAAATGGGCACCAAGACCGACTTTAGAAGAATCCGTGCTAAGGCAGAAATCTTGTGACAGATCTGGATGAGCTAGTATTGGCGCGTTAAGTAGCGATTCTTTCAAAGAATTGAATTCCAACTGTGCTTGTTCGTCCCAGTTCCAAATAGTATTTTTTCCAGTGAGAGAACAAAGTTTTGGTGTAACAAGAATTTGCATGTTCAGAAAACGACGGTTAAAATTTACGAGACCTAGAAAACTGCGGACTTGTCTTTTTGTGGATTGAACTGGAATGGCTCTGAATGCTTCTAACTCTTCAGGATCCGGCTGAATGCCTTCAGAAGAAATAATATGTCCCAAAAACCTCACTTTTGACCTACCGAATTCAGACTTTTCCAAGTTAACTGTAATTCCAGATTCTGCAAAAATACGTAACAAACTGTTGAGGATGCGATTATGTAGTTCCCATGAAGCTTCTGCTATTAGAATATCGTCCACATATAAGGTGATGTGACGTTTTAAGAACTCAGGTAATATGGAATTTAGCCCGCGAATGAATGCTGCTGAAGAAATGTTCAAACCAAAGGGAAGTTTCCGAAACTGATAACAAACGCCGAAACAAAGGAAAGCTGTGTATTTTCTACATTCTGGATGAAATTCGATCTGATAAAAGCTGGATCTGAGATCAATGGAAGACAACACTTTTACACCATAAAAATTTTGAAGAAGTTCTTCCAACGTTTGCGGCCTGTCTGTTTCAGGAATAATGATCGTATTGATTTGTCTCGAATCTAAGACAAGCCTGATCGATCCATTTTTCTTCTCAACAACATGTAATGGATTGTTGTATGAGCTTACTGCAGGCTCAATTATGCCCTCGTCAAGCATAGATTGTATTTCTGTTCTAACACGGTCCGTATAATGTGCTGGAATTACATATGGTCTACCACAAAATTTAGTATGCTCACGAACACGAAATTGGTATTGAAATCCCTTGATTGTTCCTGTTTTATGAGTAAAAACTGTGGAATGTGCTTGTAAAATCTCAAAAAGGTCCTGCCTATCAGTGTCATTACAATTCTCAATTGTTTGAATTTTATTCTGAATTAACTCATTAATTTCAAATATGCCGTCGATATCATCCCTGTGAGTACTTGCAGAGTGATTGTTAGTGTCTAGTTCCGTAGAAAATTCCGAAGTGTTGTCCAACAGAAGGTAAAGCCGATTAATTTCCTCGTCATGGTTTGAGAGCCAATCTTCAAATTTCAAAGCTATTGACATACCTTCTTTCTCTAAACTTGTTTCAGCATCGTGAAAGTTTAAGATTGCTTTGAATTCATTCAAAAAGTCTACTCCCAATATAATTTCCGTCGACAAAAATGGAACAATAAGAAAGTTCGTAGAGAAGCTGTGGCTTTGACAAAAGAATTCTAAGTTGGTTTGTTGGCGTACATCTACACTTTTTCCAAAGATTGCACCTTGTAATTTAATCTTACGTAACGGAAGTGTGGGGCAATCGTTCGATTTGTTGCATTTGCTAAAGGCTGTTTCACTAATTACTGAGATGGGACTGCCAGAGTCAAGTACTGCCGTAAATTTTACGTCATTTACTGTAATGTGAATCACAGGATATGCAATGTTGTTATGTTTTATGTCGTGTTCCTGGAGTAAGATGTCCCTAATGTCTTCCATTTTTACGTAATTACTAGCTACGGCAGCTGCGTCATCAGTTTCATAAGTACGTTTTGTTGCTGCCGGTGGTGTGAGTCATTGCCTATTGTCTCTATGTTGGCGCGCGTCGTTATTGGGATTTGGGGACCTAACTTCTACAAATTCACCGTGACGAGAGGGCCCTGCCCTGTTTGAATCCCGCCAGTTCTGATGCAATTCAGGTCTGTCGTTACGATCATATCGTCTGTCGTCATGTCGGTAGATTCCATAGTTTCTTTCTTGTCGGTCACATGGTGGAGAATTTTTCCCTGAATTGTAACTGCGCGCTGGTCCGTTGCGTCTAAAGTTATTCTGTCTCCCTTGATAGTATTTATTTTGGTTCCCATATTGTCTGTTTCTCTTATTGTCTCTGTGATAGTCATTACCACGGAGAGGTGATCTTTCCCTGTGGTTACTACTACTCTGCCAACGGTTGTCATACGGGTGGTGTCTGTTTTGGTCACGATTTGTGTTGTGAGAATAGCCTTGTCGTGTCAAGTTATTACTTCTTTCATCGCGGAATTGCGACGGATGTGACCTGTAATTGTTGCGTTCCTGGTTTCGCGTTCCGCGATTCCCAGTGTCAATTTCTAATTCTTGTAAAAGTCCCTGAAATGCTTAAATGTCGTCTTTGCAACGTCCTGGCAAAATAATATGTCGTAAATGTTCAGGCAGTTTGATTAAGCAAATGCGGATGAGTTCTGAGGGGCTGTATGGGTTTGAAAGATACTGATTCTTATGCAACATGTCTTCAAAATATTTCATAAGACTGGAAAATTCAGATTGTTCGAAACATTTCATCATTATGATGCTATGTTTTACTCGGTCTTGTGTGGCTTGAGACCAATATGCTGAGAGGAAGGCATGGTAAAACTCTCCTTCACTGTGGCAATCGTGAATTACCGATCGCATTCTTACGGCTGGTTCATTCTCCAAGTAGCCACACATAAATTCTAATCTGTGTTCTAACGACCAGTTGGGAGGAAAACAATGCGAGAATTGATGGAGCCATGCTTGTGGATGAATGTCGTTGCCAGAATTCTTAAATGTTTTGAATTTACGTGTAGTAATGAACAGCTTATAGTCAAAATCATCATGTCATCGAGTCGCATATCGGTCATTGTTAGGTCGTGTCGGCCGTTCCATATCAAAATTCGGTGCACATTGCCAATTTCTTTCATAACTTCCGAAATGCCCTGTGTTATTATTTTGTGGCTGTTCCGTATTTCTGTGTCCCTCTTCCCGTATTGGGGCGCGAGTATCCTCTGAAATACGTAATTCTTGTATTACCTGTGTAAGCTGATCTTGTACTTCCCGGATTTCTCTTTTGTACTGTGTATTGATTTGATTTTGATTCTGTTTGAATTTTCTAATTTGTTCATACTCTTCTGTGTCAGTGAAGGCTACAGGTCTTGTGTCATTCAGATCATCATCTACCTTTGTAGATAAGTTAGTGACCTGATCCGAAAGTTCGGCTACTTTCTCCGATAGTGAACACATTTCCTCAGTGTGTTTTTGTGAACCAAGTTTCAGAGTGTCCATTTGTGTTGAAATCGAATCTACTGTGTCCTTTAAGTTTTCCTGAGTTATTGCAAGTTGCGTAACCGAATCGGTAGACGCAACTGAGTCAATTTTAGCCCACAAGGTCTCATGATTTTCATGAACAATGGCTTGCAGTTCTTTTATGGCTGCTTCGTGATTCTGTAATGCATTTTCATGCCGCGAAAATATATGTTGAAAATGCTCACAAATTTGTGTTTTTACGTCATTACAGACTTTTTGACAATTCGATTCAATGTTATGTAACTCAGTAGTTAAATCTTCACATGTTTGTTCAAGTGTGGTGTCTAAGTTTTGAAGATTTTGTTCCATTGTGTCTAACTGTTGCTGTGTTTGTCTCTGATGTTGTTCCATTGTGTCTAACTTTTTAAGATTTTGTTCCACTGTATCTAACTTTCGAAGATTTTATTCCATTGTGTCTAACTTTTGAAGCTTTTGCTGTGTTTGTCCCATTTGCTGTATTAATTGTAGTAACAATGCACTGGTGTCTGAAACATGTTCCTCAGTGCTTTTCGGCAGTGAATTTGCACCGGCAACATTCACATTTTGACAAGCGGAAAATGTGTCTTGACTCATTTGCGAAAACGGTGAGGACGCAAAACCTGAATCTACAGTATTTGCAAAATTGTGTCCTGTCATTTCGGATTCCCGAGGCGAGCTGTTGCCGACCGATCGATCGATAATGCTTCCCTGTTCACTACCTGTTTCACTGTCTACGCCATTGTTTGCAGCCCGCTCCATTTCCCTATGCACAGTTACCAAATTACTACTTTGAACATTAGTTAATTCATTACTCGGTGGCGCTAACACACTGCTTTCGTCTTCACTGTCATTTATCAGTTTACTTTGGAGCCTAGTATTACGTTTTTCACACGCCATTATTGTCACAATATTTCACGATAACACAGAAAAGCACAATTTGAAGAGCAAAAATAAGAGAACACATTAACATAACACTGAAAATAATATCTAGTTAATTGCAGCTGCGAAATACTTGGTGCAAATCTACATGCATGCCACAACTGTTTTACTGTGTAACAATGAAAAACCACAACTACCAAGGAGATTCTCTCTACAATTACGCAATAGCAATAAACTAAATCTACACTAATTACACAAACTACAAGAAAAAAAAATCAGAAGATTCCAGTGAGGTATCCTCGGATAAGGGTCGACATATGAAACTTCCCCTTTGAACAATTATACGTGACTGTGCTTAAACTGACACACAATATTTTGTTAGCGCAACGCAATCTGACTTTCAAAATTCCCTACAAAAGAATGGCCCTGACTAACATTAAACTATACCTTTCAGAAATCACTTACCTCACAAAAAGCTTCATTACTCGAACTACTGCAATACAGCGAGCGCCATTACTGCCAGCTAAATAAAAGATTCAAACTACTGAAGGCACTAACTACTGATAGGGATAGTTAGCAAATGAAAGATATTAATAGAGAACAAACAATGTATTTACCTTGATATCATCATATATAAATATAGCAGTTCATGACAAATTTCAAAACTCCGCCATCTCTCTCCCCACATCCACCACTGCTGGCGGCTCACCTCCAACTGCGCAACGCTACGCGCTGTTCACAGCCAGCTGCCTAACACTACAATGGCGAGTACTACAACAATGCAAAGCAGCCACAGACTGCACACAGCACAGCCAGTGATATTCCTACAGAGGTGGCGTTACCAATAAAAAAACCTAAACAGCCTACTTACAAAGGCGTTCAGTATAGTAAGCGGCCGATAGTCGTTAATCGATAGCCCTCCACCTGGCTTGTGTACCGGTATGAGAAGACCTTCTACAAACGCTGGCGGCACAACACAGTCTGAAGATATAAGTTCGCGATGCATCATGATGTCACGGGAAGTCCGGTAGAATTCGATGCGCAATCCATCAGGTCCAGGAGACTTACTACCCGCACCTTTGTCCACGGCATCTTCGACTTCTTCGAGTGAGATTTCCTCTGTTAGTGCATTCACGGTAACCTCGTTGAAAGTACGTGTTACCTGCTGTAACACTTCAGTAGCTGCCTCGTCATCGACGGTTCTTTCCTTGTAAAGATGACGAAAATGATCCTCCACCGCCTTTACTATGGTTGCTTAGGTCGTACATAGGCGACCGTCGTGTGTCCTGAGTTGTGTGATTAAATGTTGGCGTTGTAGGCGCTTATCCGCCACAACATGGTGCATAGTGGGTTCCTCTGCAACCGTTCGGTCGTGCCGTCGCGAGCTGACTACTGCACCTTCTATTCGGCGCTTCGTCAATGATAGTATGTGAGCCTTGATTCTGTTTTGGTAATGTTGTCTCTCCGGGGAAGGGGGTAAGGCATCGAGGTCCCTGAGTGCCGCGCAGTAAAAATCGAGGGTCTGTCGATGCCACGCAGTCACGTCCTGTCCATATTGCATAAGTGTCCAACGGATTGCTGGTTTGGCACAGAGGAGCCACCACTCCAGGGTCGAGGTGTATCGTTGGTGGCGGCGTTCACAGTCAGTCCACGTTGCTACGCTAATCCAGGTCCTGGAGATGAGTTGCGTTGAGCTTCCAAAGGCCATGGCTGCGCCAGACTTGTTGGGGGCGTAGGTGTACAGTGCAGATATAGGCACTATGATCGGAATAGGCTTGAGGCCATAGTTCGGCGTCCACCACACCTTGTGTGAGATCTTGTGACACATATATTGCGATCATGTCGGCCGGCCGAATGACTGGTAAGATGAGTGTGGCCAGAGCGGTTACCGTGGACTTTTTCCCACGTGTCGCACAAGTGAAGTTTTTGGATCATCGCACCCAGTTCCGGACAAGGCATGTAATGTGGGATTTAGTCCTTGGGGTGAAGTACGCAATTAAAATCGCCGGCGAAGATGCTGTGGTCGAATCTTCGAAGGAAAAGGGGAGCGACATCTGTGGAGTAGAATCTGGCGCGGTCGTGACGTCTTGTGGTACCCGACGGCGCGTAAACATTAATGAATCGGGTGTTGAGCGCCGTGAATGCTATTCCTCGCGCGGAGGGAAGATGCGTGACGTCGGTAACTTCAATACCTTCACGCACTAATATTGCCACTCCGGTGTCTGCAGGGCTACCGGGCGTCACATGTGTGGCGTAACCGTAAAAGTGCGGGAGTGCAGTCGTTTCACTTCTTGTAGGAAAGCAAAGTCAACTCCCATGGCTCGTATTATTTCTTTCAAAAGATGGACCTTGACAGGAGAACTGATCATGTTGATATTCATTGTCGCCAGACGGTAAGCCTGGCAACGCGTTGTTTGGGCGAGGTTATCCATTTTGATGTTGGAGAGAAGCGAACATCGGAAGTGATGTCACCCCCCGCCGAACGCGGTCCTCCTCGTGCTGCTTGTGCTGCATAATCCGGCGGCGTCTCAGCTGGCCGCGGATCGGGATCTTGTGTCTCGACGTCCTCGACCCACGAAGCGGGCGCGGATGTCTGTTAATGTTCCGTAGCCTCGGAATGTTTGATAGTAAGGGACCGGGCGACTTCGCTGCCTGCACTGGTACCTTCCCGCTGCTCACTGTTTCTATCAATGGGCTGATGGTCGAAAGCGGTATGTTTTTCTGTCTCTTCTGCAAGGTTGGAGTCAGTGGAAACAGCCTCAGCTTCGCGGCTGGCTTCTTGAGTGGTCAGTTGTTCTTCCTCGGCCGAATGCGAACGGCTGTGTTCCGACATGGTCCGACGACGGCGCTTTCGGCGTTTCGGTGATTGCTGTTTCCGTACATGGCCTTCATTGTCAGAAGACGGCACTGACTCACGCTCCGCCGGAACAAACGCTTCGGTCGGTACAATAAGGGAATCAATTGCCATCTTGCTGGCGTCAATGTCTGTCGCGTTCGGTAGCTCCAGAGTCGTAGTACTATTGTCCACTACTGGCCAGGTCGGCGGATCATCCAGGTTTTTGTCCGTGGAAAATGATTCCTGTACCGCTGAAGCGGTCGGCTGTGTCTGTTGTGTGGAGAACGTCGTGAGCGCCGCTGCGTAAGTCACGGGTAGAATAGTCTTCGTCGCTGGTGGTGCAACGTCCATCGGTGGGAGTTGTGTGATCCGACGCTGGAGGCCCTCGGAACAAAGGTGACCTTCCTTGCCGCATCCGGAACACGTCTTCGGCTGGCCGTCATGAATAACTATGGCCCGGCATCCTCCCATCTGTAGATAGGATGGCACGTGTCGTTGGAGATCAATGGGCACTTGGCGTACTCCATTGAGTACGGGAAACGTCTTAAACTGGGTCCATTTTCAGCCACGTGTTCGTGTACCGTGCCGTAGGGGCGGAGCGCCGCTACAACTTCTGCCGCCGGGAGTTCAAATGGAAGTTCGAAATGCGTATAGTCCGCAGTCCTATTGCGGCATGACCGACCTCGACGTTGCCAAAACTGCCATCTGCGTGGCACAAGCGGAGTTCTTGTTTCATCTCACGAAGCACCTTGTCCCACGTAGTTTCGTTTATGAGCTTTACATAGACCGTGCTACTGACGATCGAAAAGTGAATGCCGACAATGTCGGCAGCCGGGATCTTGGCTTCCTCCTTTAAAACACGCTCGACTTTGAGCGCCTTTGGTCGGGTAAAGTCGTTCCGAAATGTGAATTTCAAGGTTGATCTTCTGTATTGGTTTGCCATGGTCTTGTAGCGCTACGGCGTCACGTTAGTGTCGGCCGAAGAAAGTAAACAAGGCGCCCGGGCCCTCGCTGACGGCGGAGAGCACACACTGCACGTCTGCTTCGCTCGGCTGCGAGAGCCGGACTGTCGTTACCTAGGAACTAGCGAACAGGTGCGTTGTATTTGTCGTACTTATTGACTCAGTAGTCACTATGGCAGATAAATCACAACGTAAGAGACGAGAGTAGTTGCATTTCCTGTGTCTAACCACTTTCGTTGACTCAAAGCATTAACTGATATCCTTATGTCACATCTCAAGAGAAAATCACTCACAGTATTCAAATGAAAAATGACACGATAATATCAAGTGAATTTAGCAGGACAGTTCTGTGCCATGAAGGAAATAACTCGTCGGTCAAAGAGCTGCCAAACATATTCTATCTCTGTTGCCAAGTTTCAGTTATACTGCCAGGAAGTGTGAGTGACCTCGGAAGTGACTATATCTTCGTCTCAAAGCTGCTGGTGGAAAGGGCCTCATTGTATGTCAATGAGTCTTGTTCGCATTTCTGTAACTAGGTTTAGATCGATGTAATACATCGATGCACTGAATGCAAACTAAATGTCATAAATTATTAACTGCGACAATTAGTTGTGTTTTACTATCTTAATTGGACCGAAACCTTGAAAGCGTATTCACCAGACACGATTCACGATTTTGGAGCCTCTCCAGTGGTTGAGTTGGCAATGTATCTTATCTGTACAATATTGTTATTGAAATGACTGTCATTGGCACATCCGCTAGAAGACAGGCATCGCTTGGCTTACTGTTGACAGTTTTTCTGACGGAAATTCTGCCTTTGATCGAAGCGTGAAGACTTAAGGTGAATTCGAACATTCCATACGGCGAAAATTCGATGTTTCTATTCTTCCAGCTCTAACATTCGAAAAACAGTTACAATAAGCGGCAGAAAAGCGCCCGTGAACCAACAATTAACAATGCAGTCATAATTAGTGGAATATGACAAATTCCATCTGTCATATGATAATTGTGAGAAACTACTTTTTTCATCTGCACAGCACCACAGTATGAACTTATGGGTTTCATAGGATACCTATACTGAATTTCGTTGTCATCGTTTTCAATGACAGTAGAGGAGGAGCAAAACCATCTGACTTGAAACATACTTTTGCAGCGGGATTTGAATCTTTGGCTACAGTGGCAGTAGCACGTCCATTGAGATATCAAGAATGAGAGCAATCACTCATTGCTATAGTATAGGCTAGGACAGAAACAAGCAGGTTTCCGACAAAGTAAAAGATGAGAGACACTGTCGCTGTCACTTATTAAACAGTAATTGTTCAAAAAAATGGTTCAAATGGCTCTGAGCACTATGGAACTCAACTGCTGAAGTCGAAGTCCCCTAGAACTTGGAACTACTTAAACCTAACTAACCTAACGACACCACACACATCCATGCCCGAGGCAGGATACGAACCTGCGACCGTAGCGGTCGCGCGGTTACAGACTGTAGCGCCTAGAACCGCTCGGCCACCTCGGCCGGCAGGAATTGTTCAGAAAATTACAACCATATCTAGTGCAATGAGCAGGTTGATGCAGCTCCAGTTCAGCACTATCATTGAGTTGCCAAACATTTTCCGAATAGCAAAAAATGGTTCAAATGGCTCTGAGCACTATGGGACTCAACTGCTGAGGTCATGAGTCCCCTAGAACTTTGAACTAGTTAAACCTAACTAACCTAAAGACATCACAAACATCCATGCCCCAGGCAGGATTCGAACCTGCGACCGTAGCGGTCTTGCGGTTCCAGAGTGCAGCGCCTTTGACCGCACGGCCACTTCGGCCGGCTCCGAATAGCACTTAAGATAAAAATGTGTGTGTGTGTGTGTGTGTGTGTTTGTGTGCGTATGTGTGTTCTTTCGGACATTTCCGAAAGAACAGACACTACGAATCGAAACTGACAGCTTTGTTAGTCAATTAAATATGGAAGGGCAGATGTGGAGGCTTTCATGGGCGTTCAAAATATAGCAACGGCGTTAGATGAAAGTTTGTGCCTGACCAGGTGTGAACCCGGATTTGTAGTGCCTTTTCTGTCGGACATGTCCGAAAGAGCAGACACCACACATATATCCATATTCAGGGTGTTTCGGGAGGAATAGTAGATATTTTTTAGCAGGTGGTAGTACAGACGAATTGCTTAAAAAAATTACATATAAATGCGTCCATTTTTTATTGAGTACAGAGATACAGCTGTTAGTACGTAACCCTAACAAACTCAAAGCAAAGGCAAATGAGTAAGTTCAAAGTTGATTTTCAAAAATTTCCCCACCAACTTCAATGCAGATTCGACTTCTCTTGATAACACCACGTGTAGCTCTTCTGAGGTCGTCTTTGCGTTCTTTTATGAGGGCTGCACTATTCATAATCCGAACTATCAAATCGTCTCTTTGGTTTACTTTTTCTTTCTGGACTACGCCTTTAACCATACCCGCAGGCAAAAATCCAAAGAGATAAGGTCCGGGGACCTTGAAGGACAAGAAAAGTGCTCATATCTACTCATCCATCTTCCGGGAAACGTTAGGTTTGGATAATGTGTCACCTGACGAATGGAATGTGCAGGAGCCCCGTCATGGTGGAGGAACATACGCATTCTTTTAGCCAAATCAACCTCTTCAAATAACGCCGGAAGCTCATTTTCAAGGCAGTGTAGACAATTGGATCCTGTAAGGACCAACATACGAAACGAAAATGTATTGAGCGCAGCTATATGTACGCAATAAAAATTGGACACATGTTATATGGCATTATTTCTGGGATTTGTCTATACTACCACCTCCTACAATATTTACTATTCCTTCTGCAACATCCTGTATAATTATTTGGGTCTAGACGGGTCATCGAAAGTTTTCAGTGCCAGACTCACCTCATCGTCCGAACCCTCGCAGGATACCACGCATGTGGTATGCACCAAAGATGGCAATTCGCGTCTGACGAGAAGCGTGTGTAGATAGGTGTTGCAGAGAGGTTGGCTCCTGTGTCCCGACAGTGCCCACCGTCGGAGGTTCGAGTCCTACCTCCAGCATGATTGTGTGTGTTCTCCATAGCGTAAGTTAGTTTAAGTTAGATTAAGCAGTGTGTAAGCTTAGGGACCGATGACCTAAGCAGCTTGGTCCCATAAGATCTTACCACAAATTTACAAAATTTTAAATCCAAATTACTGCATCTCGGTTCTTACAATAGTGCAATAGGTGCGTACTGGTTAGATGTAACTGAAGAGAGAATCCAACTCGGATTGTGGTTAAGCGCGAATCCCAAGCGCATGGCTACGAACAATAGGGAGCGGATACTTAATGTCATCGGAACCTTGTTAAAGGACCATGACACGCGATCGTTAGACCGACTGCAGATAGTTGAGCTTATAAATACATACATACTTAGCAAAAAGTATCATGTCGTAGCAGTCTTACCGATACCGCAGGTCACCGCACATAAAATATTAGCTGTAGCGTCTTGGTATGTGTGGAAACAAAATATCTTCAAAGTATCCTTGCACACGGCGACTTTATAGAGGCGAAACGGAGGACATGGAATTAAAGACATGCTTTTAAACTAATACATGCCACTAAGACAGGCATCACGAAACTTGTGTTCCTCTCGTTAGATCCTGGGGATAGGACCGCTCTTGTTAATGTAGCACATACAGATGCCAGCCTAGATTACGTCCGAAAGTACTATGGTGATTGGAGCTGTATAAGACTGCCACCAGCACAAACCAACACCAGAACCGTCTTTGATTATATAACCAGATATCGTCTTCACAACCCATTTCCGGTAAATTAACCTACTAAAAACTGGATAAACGTCTGGAAAAATGTCAACAATAAAATTCTACCAACTAGAGTCAGTGCCTTATGGCACGACGTTCTAAACGAAACCATACCCACAACGGAATGATTATGGAAAATCAAATTGATACCAACTCCACACTGCGGCAAATGTCGGCTTGTAGAAACTGTAGCGCACATCTTCTTATGTGAAAATATAATCAGAATTAGGAACTGGACTAGGAAGAAATTAGCACTATCAACAGAACCGCAGAAAGTCGTATACCGATAACTGAAGCCTTACAACCCGACTGGAAATGTTACCCGTCCGCAAAGAATAACAGTTATTCGTGGTACAGTTTGTGTTTTACGTCTTAACAAACAAAACTTCGAACTTAGAAGAGTACATGTTTTATATTGCAGAAAAACATTTTAAGCTGAAGAAGAATATCAAATATAAGGAATTGTTTTAAAATGTTTTATCTATTGCTTTATGTGGGCTACCATGAGGTGGACAGTTTTATTAATTAGAAGCAGAACACTACTGTTTCACTTTTTTTTATTCATGGAATCGTCTTTTCCATTGGTTCTAAAATCATAAGTGTTCTAATTTGGTAAAACCCCTCCAGCTACGAAATTTCATTCATTTGTTTGAAAAATATATGGCTTCCTTACAGACCTCATATGCATCCAGTGCATAATAACTTAAATTACGAATATATTTCTGAACAAATGATTGTTATGTATTTTTCCATCACCCTTTTCACTGTTATAAGTTATGTTCTACGAGGAACGCACGCCATTGGAGGCGGCAATCTGTAATTTATTTTACCTTAATTACTACTTAAATTTTATTCTACAATTTAAGGCATATATGGGAAAAAACATGGAATACATGGGAATAATGCTGCTACTCAGTAACATATATGGGGGAGGCATTGTGGCCAGGCCACTGATCTTCGACCCCTGCCCTCTTTGCCTCCGCCTACCTGGTGCTGAAAGTCTTCTCAAACTTTAAACAAAACAAAAGAAAGTAGTGCAGTGGTCAGCACGTCTGTCCAGGTTCGAAGCCCAGTCGGTCACAAATTTTCATCTGCCGTCGTTGCTGTATTTCAACGCGCTGTGACAGTGTGGACGTCAGTCCTTCGATATTTAAGATGCAATTGCTTTTTGAGGCAGTAGAGGTGATTTGCGAACATTTATCTTGCCATCAATCTAACAGGACTTCAGCAGCATCCAACCCTTAGTCATTGCATTGTGACGGCGCTAACCCATGTCATATACATACGAATCAGATTGATCAGATTGTACTGCATATTTAGTCAAATAACGGAAGGTCAGTATACAAGTATTTGGAACAGTAGACGCAGGATTGAACCGAACTGATCACTTAACCAAGCGCAACATAGAGTACCCGTGTAATGAGTCATTCCAGCTGCATACCTGAGGGTAATATTTGTTACGCAATTCACTGCAGAATTAATGTAATATTCGCTCGAATCTATGTAGTCATACTGTATCATTAGCAGCTCGCGAATGGATTACTATGTTCGTTAAATCGGATTACTCAAGCTGATGCCAAATAAAGAGAAGCGACGGCGCCACAACAATATGGTTCCAATGGCTCTGAGCTCTTTGGGACTTCTGAGGTCATCAGTCCCCTAGAACTTGGAACTACTTAAACCTAACTAACTTAAGGACATCACACACATCCATGCCCGAGGCAGGATTCCAACCTGCGACCGTAGCGGTCGCGCGGTTCCAGACTGTAGCGCCACAACACTATCTTTACTTAAGTAGGTAGGCAGCGCTAAATTATGTGCGCCACCATTAACGTTACTGTAAGCAGTTTGACAACAACACCACCACAATTACTGAAAACCTGTACCATTATCATCACACAGTTGTAACTCGCTGTGATTACAAGTTGCTGATGTTTGTCAAGAATAGCGGAAAGCGCCTCTGAAGTTCCATTTGCATTACGCATAGAACGGAGAGAATCCTAAATAATAGTAATAGGTCACCCAGCGAAGAGAAGAGTCCACGTATTGTCTCAAGTTTTTGCAGTTTGATATTAGCAGCAGTTCCTGATGGTTTCACACTAACGGGTTCTTTTGACTATCGGAATACTCATATGGGAATTATCCAAGTGTAATTACTAGAACGCTGAACTACCTTAATAACACCTCATTCTGGATTGATTACTACTCGGAAAGCGACGTTAATTTGACGTATCCATCCATCTCCTGACGTCGTACTGAATGAAGTCTGAAGTGCACGCATAGTTGTCTTGCCTGCCGCATTGATTCTGTGAAGTGTTCTGGCAGTTGACAGTCATTGCTGAATACAAACATGTGCAAATATCCTCACTGCTCTAGGGGAACTCGTCTTTGTTGCATTTTTTCCGTACCGTAATTAGCACAATAACATAAGGCTTATTCTGCTGAAGAATTTGATGCCCACAAGTCCTTAAATAAGAATCTCCTAGCGGGAGTAATTCATGAAAGGGAACAGACTGTTGGACAAAAGAACGGACAGCCCCCTGCATTTTGCGTTCCCGATAGCGCCAACGATGAGAGGTTGAGGGTTGTTTTGGGGAAGGAGACCAGACAGCGAGGTCATCGGTCTCATCGGATTAGGGAAGTAAGTCGGCCGGGCCCTTTTAAAGGAACCATCCCAGCATTTGTCTGGAGTGATTTAGGGAAATCACGGAAAACCTAAATCAGGATGGCCGGACGCGGGATTGAACCGTCGTCCTCCCGAATGCGAGTCCAGTGTCTAACCACTGCGCCACCTCGCTCGGTCACCAACGATGAGAATCTGGTGTCATATTATGCTTCATAACCCTAAACTGTTTATTTTTTTACTTCATACTAAAACAAGAGCTATGATATGAGAAGAGGAAATGACTTATGTGCTTCTCAGGAACTTTAGTTTTTCGTGTTTATTTTCCCATTTCATACTAAAACAAGGGCGTTAATATGAGAAGAGGAAATGAAATATACGCTTCCAAGACATAATATTTCCTTTTGTGCTACTACTGCGTACATGAAAGCCCTACAGTTAATTTTTCTATGTTGGATAAATTATGATATCACCTCACATTCCTTCGTGAGAAGGTTCCTATTTTCTTGGGATTCAAATAGAGTGGACATTTCATCAGTGATTAATATTGTGATGACTAATGATATGATACCCGTTGCGCCCGCATCTCGTGGTCATGCGGTAGCGTTCTCGCTTCCCACGCCCGGGTTCCCGGGTTCGATTCCCGGCGGGGTCAGGGATTTTCTCTGCCTCGTGATGGCTGGGTGTTGTGTGATGTCCTTAGGTTAGTTAGGTTTAAGTAGTTCTAAGTTCTAGGGGACTGATGACCATAGATGTTAAGTCCCATAGTGCTCAGAGCCATTTGATACCCGTTGCAATTGGTACATGGCACCTGTGAGTAGAGTCTCACGTTGGTTACTATAAGAACACGCAGGCAGTGATGTGCGCTCACTGCAGTTAGAGCCAAGGTGATTTCTTTCTGTTTATGGCGAATCGTCTGCTACAGTGTCCACGCTCAACCAACATAAACAAATCGTGGCGCCATTGGGCACTGCTAATCGCTGCACTTGTCCCGAGCCTCGACAACAAGAGCGCACTGTCTCTGCTAACGATACTGTGGAGTTAATACATCTTACTTACTTAACGTGATATACAGGACGTGGGTTGGGTAAAAATTCATTTTGTAACTTCCCATCGCATTAAAATACTTTACAGTCATATTTGATGCAATATTTATTGTTGATTGTCTCCCTAATGTTAATAGTATTGACTCAGATTGTGCGTGAACACGAAAACACACACACAAACAGTAATTGATTCCAGTGAGGGTGACAACTACTGTGTGTTGAACAACTCTTGCACCAGTCAATTCCTCAGTTGGCGTCAAGTGGGTGAGATTTTTCAATTGCCTTGCATTGCAAGAATTCTAATGAGGAGTCTGAAAGTAAATAGACGTGTATGCTAAAGAGCTGCGACAAAGCAAAGCTTGACCGATTATCAGATAATCGTCCACACGGGTTTTAGTAAACAACCAACCCACCATCATTACGTTAAGATTTCTCGAATGTGTAGGGGCATTGATTTCATTAAGTCGTCGATAGTGTAGCTTCATGGTGTACTGCCTGCCATACGTTTTCTATATTCGTCCAAAGGTCACTTGCATTTGTAGGTCTACATGGCAATGATCTTGTTAGCTCTGCCCACATATTCTCTATCGGGTTGATGTTCAGTGATCGTGGAACAAACGACAACAGCTTTATCTTCTCTTGGCCCTGAAACCAATCTTGCACTGCTCTGGTATGATGGATGGGGCTCTGCTCCTGTAAATAAACTGTTATCTCATTACTTCATATATTTATATTTAAATAACGTATTTGTAATAAGCACATTCTATTATTATTTTCCATAGTGTTTAAGATTTCAGGCCCTGTCATAGGTAAGTGATCTAGATTCAACAGTCCGATTAAGAAAGTGGTTTACCCAGTCTATCATATGATGAGAGTCGTAGTCGGATATCCACAATAAGACTGACTGGCTGAATCCGATTAGAACGATCTGGTATCGAAATGAAATTACAGAAATCGGATAATTTGGACGTCTGTGTTGCAACAATACTGCGCACATAAATTCATTTGATGGTGTAACAGGTAGCAACTGTCTAAGAAAAAGTGTGAAATATGTCTACTAGCAGCAATGTAACGTAATTATAATCCATATTTATGTGATGGAAATATCGAATCGAACAATACACATCTGTTTCAGTGGTTGGAAGAGACACCAAATCGGATTTGCTGATGACATAATGATAATAAAGTAATAATAATAATAATAATGATCCCGTGTGGCGGATAGGGGAAAGCCTCCCCCATGTAGGTGGTACCGAGGAAATCAAATACTTGTGGTGAACCGAAAACTAACACAATCCTGAACGGCTACTCAATTCGATGAACCGAAAATCCAGATACGTCTGAGTGAAAATCACCGCTACTCTGGTCACTGTCTGTTAGCTCAATGAGCCCGGCTGAAAATATTTGCTTCCAAAGCCTTCAATACCCCTTGGTCCTGTCCGGTCCTGGTATCGCCCAGGCCAAACCAATGAAACACAAGAAAACATGAACTGTGCAAGAAAAGTCAACATTACCCCAGGTGGTGCACAACCCGCCCGTCGACAGGCGGCAGCTGGATTTTCGGATTCTGGGGAGTATATCGAAGATCTCTGGTAAATTTCCCTACAAGCATAAAACAAGCATTTGAAAACTAAACATCGATACATTGATCCAAACACGAAAACTAAATAATCTCACCTAAGAAATCGACGGACCAAAAATTCTCATCCTTGCCTTCAAGAACCATGACAAACTGACAATGAAACCTTGCATTACGGAAACCATTTCATCTTCAAGAGCGAAATACAACCAAAGGTAGTGAAAGGCGCACCAATCTTCGGCATGGCATTTCCCGAACACACATCTATCATCAACTCTATCAAAAAAATCACACCCATCAACAACCGACTTACGACTATGCTCATTCAGAGACCCAGTAAAAAATATACACTCATCAATGCACATGCCCCCACCAATATCAAAATTAAGAAAAACCCCGAAAATGTGGAACAATTCTTGAACAGACTCGAAAACCTATGAGCAAAATTAACCAAGATGATGTGAAAATACTAACGGGAGACTTCAACTCTCTATTTGGCACAGAAAATACCTATAGGAAAATCATTGGTACAAATTCAACACACCGAAACACTTACACCAACGGCACACGTCTGACTGACATTTGACAACAATTCAACCTCAAAAGGATGTATACCCACTTCAGGAAACCAGTTCCCAGGTAACATGCTTGGCTACCAGGTACAAGCTCCTTTCGTTCGCCTTTTGAGACTCGCTGAAAGCCGGATTTTTAATTCTTTTGTAGCAGAGCTACAAGTAGGCAGGTACAAACTCAATAAGGGAATCGTAAGACAACGCTCGAGCAAAATTCTTCTTGTTACTTTTAGTAACCCTTACTGTCAAAGCGAAAACCTTACAGTACTGCGAAATTCATAACGCCACTTTTGTTTCCTGCCGACATATTTTTTGTTGTTGTGAATACGTAGTTTGATGTATGAACTGCCACATTTTCATAATACTTGACAATGATACAGGAAATGAAGTAAATACAGATCTTTTCGAAGTCAAAAGTCGGTAATATCCTACTAATTCGTGTTAAAATAGACTCAATCGTCTCACTGATACTTAATGCTTTATTAAGATAGACTGCCATCGTGATGTTTCCTTAGTAAGCTGAATTTAATTTGTATTAGTACAGTGAATATTTTAATTGCGTTTTCCATTAGTTTACTGAACACAACAGTAATCATCAAAGAGAAATTAATCAGCAGCAGAATTTTCTTTCACGATATCTAAAACAATCTGACATTATTAAAAGTTGTTTACAAATTCTACGCCCGTAGAAACCTACTGGTTCTAACGATGTCATTGAAGCAGTGTAGTTTGAAGAGTATTTTTGTCCAGAAATGAATTGCCTTGACGGATGATCGATCAAGAACGGGAAAGGTATAATTTTACGAGTATATGTCGAGAGGGACAAGTGCTTGAGAGAGGACTTCCCTATCAATACAAGTGCCTGAGAGACGACTATCCTATCAATCTTCTGGATAGTTTTGTTTCTCAAATCAACAGACTACCCTATCAATCTACTGGATAGTTTTGTTTCTCAAATCAACAGAGATGCGTTATCATGCAGTAGCACAGGTGATGTAGTTTTGTTGCTCTATTTTCGTACACTGCGACCGAAAGGTGTCTCAATTGTTGGCAACAAATTCCAGCTGTGATGCACACACCCCTTGGGGCAGAAATCGTAGTCCAAAACACCCTTTTGGAGCTATCAGATGTAAAAATATTATGTTCACACTACTCTTTGCTGGAGTTTACGTCTTTTGGTGGGGCTCAGCCTTTCATTTCTTCTTAGGAAGTTAACGATAAAGGCATCATAACACGTCACCAGTAACAATACTTCATAGGAATGCTCAACGAGCGACCTGGCGACGTTCAATAATAATCACTCCGTTGATTTTTGTTGTATCGAATTAGAGCATGCAGTACTCCTACATCAGACTTCTGTTGAATGCAAATGTCGCGTGATGGTTAAATGGTAATCCATCACATATATTAGTAGTCGAGACGTCCTTAATATGGAAAATCATTCATGCCAGAACGATCTTTGTTGAATCAAGAATATCTTTTTCTGGCGTATTTTTCCCAAAAGCACTCGCTTGACCAACAGTTCAAATCTTTCTAGCTACCTCCTCTCCATTCATCCCTCTGATATCCCAGAAGTAAATAATGTGTTGCAGATTGTAATGGTACTTGAATTACGTAACGATTATGATACCTCACCTGAACCTCTCGATACCAGTAATATTCTACTGTATTTCTGTTGACTACTTAACATATTTCTGAGACAACATTCAGATTTGATTCCACTTTTGATACATCGATATGTTTATATTGCAATGATATTATTCTTATGTGTATTCCTTCTTTTGTCACTATGATCTTTGACGTACTTGTAACTCCGATTTTTGGGCGCGTAAGCGATTATTAGTTAGTTGTTAACTTGTTAGAGAGTCGGACCTTGAAAAGGTCAAGTCTTGGACGTCATGTTGGAAAGATGCATTTTGTAGTTGGCTTATAAAATGTAAGGAAGATGTTTTCAAGTATATGTTGTATTGTGAGGTGCTGTTTGTGTGTTATGTGATATTGCAATAAAAGCAACTAAAAGGAAGCGTAACTTAATTTCGGAGTGCTGATTATTTTTTACATCACCATTGTCTAGCAAAAGTATAATCTTCAAGAATGGTTTGTGAAGCGCATATACAAAACTTTTGAGTATAGCAGAATAAAACCTAGGCCTCTTTGCATCCGAGCTTGGAATCATAACCACCTAGATTTTCAACGATTGAGCCATGATTTTACGATGAGACCAGCGTGGGAAACACAAAAAGATGAGTGCCTAGTTTTTTCATTATTACATGAAATGACTATTAACTGTGCTCTAATGACACCTGCCACATAATAACTTAGTAGTTGCCCGAAAATGCAGTATTTATCAGCTTGAGTAACACCGTAATCGTTATTAAATTCTGACATTTGTTGTGGTAGAGTTGTTAGAAGATGTTACACCTTTTTCCATTTGCGACTCAATTTTACAGTCCTCAACTGTAGTTCATGATTTTCAAGTATGCAAAATCCAATGCTTAACTGCAAGATGATGACTAGAACTTCAAATTCGAAAATGACAGTTGATACATACATTGACAGCGTAGCGCCGCGTTCACATGGACGGCGCCGGATTTCAGGCGGCGGGTGGCGTCTGGCCGGTGGCCGGTAGCCGCTGCAGCGCGAGAAAACGCTCTAGCATAAGCTGTTGTGATCACGACGAAGCCATGAGCTGTCCTGCGGAATTGTTTCTCGAAGTACTTGTTATTGCTGGTGGGTATAACGTGAAGCGAATTATCTTCGATGTTTAATCAGACTCATAACATTAGACGAGTGCCGAAATGTGGTAAAAAAAAAAAAAAAAAAAAAAGCAGGTGGTCGCGAACAGGCGACTATAAGTTTACAACGCTCGACGATTAGCACTATACCACGGAATCACACAATCTGAGAACATCTCGGAAGTAGACAACACTTCCTCCTAACACATCCGCATCTTACAGTGTTGCCAGATTGTTCAGATGACCGGACCAGGGACGGTCAGTTTAATTGTCCACCTTAAGTAAACGACTCGGACTTAGTCTCTGCGGCGGCCAGGCGGCGGTCAGTTTTTATGTCTAAGACTGTACGTGCTATCTCACATACCAGACATTACAATTCTGCCCACAGTGCCTACCATTAACAAAGAAATGCAGTGTTAAGGGCAAACATGTATCTCCTCCCCATACAAAAAGTATCGGCACAGAGCATAACTTCTCGGTATATTGTTTGGTTTTCAGATACCGGAACGCTGTCTGCTGACGCAATTGACACTGAGCATTGTTGACGGCCCAGTTGCTACTATGTTGCTGTACTGCGCGATAGTGGTCAGCATGGGGCCGAAGAAGAAGGAACACTCAGTGGCGTTGCGTGTAAGAGTGATATTGCTCCATTCACAAGGGAAAAGATATCGACAAATCGGAGCAGAGGTGTCTGTTAGCTACACCACGGTACGAGCCATCATTCATAAACATAAAGAGACTGGAACAACAGTGTATAAGTGTCTTCCTGGACGTCCAAAAGTGCTTACAACCCGAGAGCGTCACCGTATCATCACACTTGCTCGGAAGGAACCTGCTACAAGTGCAGCAACTATTGCTGAGGTTCTTCAGACAACGTCCGACAAGTCGGCTAGTGTTCAAACTATGCGAAGTGTGTTGAATGAGGATAACATGCATGGACGTTCTCCCAGGAAAAAGCCATACATATCGGAAATTAACCGTCAGAAACACCTGCAGTTTGCCAAGGACTACATCAGCAAACTGATGGAGTTTTGGAACACTGTGACATTTAGCGACGAATCGAAGTTCGTTGTCTTCAGATTTGATGCAAGAAAGAAAGTTTGGCGCAAGCCGAATACGCACCTCGACAACAAACACATGCTACCCACAGTCAAACACGGTGGGGGCGGTATCATGGTCTGGGGCTGTATGGGGGTGTTCGGCGTTGGAAATCTTACTGTAATCCACGATACAATGGATCATATGAGATACATCGACGTGTTGCGAGGTAATTTACACGCTAGTGCACAGACATTGGGCCTTACTGGAGTGTTTCATTTCCAGTAAGACAACGACCCAAAACATACCGCCATGAAGACCCGGGAGTGGTTACTGTACAATGCCCCCAGAAGGGTTCTAACACCACCTCAGAGCCCTTATTTGAACCCCATTGAGAACCTGAGGGCTCATATTGACACACAAGTCAGAAAAAGGCGTCCGTTGGGTAAAAAAGACCTGGAGAAAGTGCTCCTGCTGGAATGTTCGAAAATTACCCCTGATATCACCCGGAATTTAATACAAAGCATTCCTAGGCGTTTACGTGCTGTTATAGATGCTAAAGGGATGCACACTTGCTATCAGAAGGTGAACATCAATGAAGAACACGAACACACTGTCAGATTCATACGCGTGTGCCAATACATTTTTGGATGCAGAAGAGCGATGTTTATTTTCATAACACTGCATGTTACTTTACGGACAGGTGACCTGGACATATTTGTAACCTATGTAATGTAAGGTGGCACGTGTCTGGGTTCTGTTCTTAAACGTATGTTTCGTTTAACTCACAACCACTAAAATGTAACTGTTCCAGTACTTTTTGGTGCGATTGTATTCAATTTCAAGCGAGATTCAGTCTGAATTACGATAAACTGTCCTAATAGTCATTTTATGCACCTTGTTAAACTTTCCTAAATGGTAAATTAACTATATAGTTCAAATCGTTAAACACCAATACATGTTCTAGACTGGAAACAGACTGCGTTTTTAATATGATTTCCATTCTGCATATAAGCCGGCGCAGGGACATTTCGTTCAAATTAAAATGACACGCGTGTATCTAATTAAACTGAGTTTAACGCAATACACCGCGGTTAAAAACTAAGCGAATAAAATAATTAACTGCGACATCACAGTGTCTGACAGGCGAAGCGGAAGATGTCATCCATTTAACTACACTGCAGTTCACGTTAATGAGTACATGTCAATTTAATATTGAAATCGTATCAATCACTTCACTGTGATCAAAACGATAAATGAGTGCGGGCAGTAAAGATTCAATAAAAAAGTAATTTCCCGTAAATGTCGAGGCACACTGTTTCTCAGACCCCTGTAGATTTGCTAAACAAGTTACAGGTAACCTGACATTGGAACTAACGCATTTACAGATTCTGACGAGGTGAGAGCGACAGTGATTAGTTCCGTGTAATGAGGAAACGGTGTAATGGAGCAAGACCGATTACAGTCCCTCGTCCGGTAATCTGGAATTTGCTCCGAAGTGCAGCAGGTCAACAACATCAGCGCTGTTCTGCCGTTCTGTTACCGCTTCGACTACCCGATCGAAGAGATAACATCGGACCCTCCATGATGAAATTCCGCGTATATAGGATCACTAATGATTCAGTTAACGATTACGAATTTGGGTCGTCTTTATAATATTTCCCCATTGTGAGATAAGTGACAACTGAATCAAAATAAAGAAGATAACTCCACCTATATTCGAGAGCTGTATTAATGGGGTTATTTTGTAAATTCCCTCTTTTCTATGCATATAATTTGCATATAGTTCACATTGTGTTTCGTTCATTAGTTTTTTAGGGTAGTGGTGATTCGTTTAGGAAACATTAGCAGATTAAGTCATTATAAATTACTTTGTTACATGACATACAGTTTTATAATATTCGCATTGAAGTTTTAATATTTTGCGATGCGTTTATACTGTGCAGTATAAAATAACATTGAATTCTGTTACTCTCTAATGAAGTATATTGATTTTTTCCTTCTTCCTCCTTATACATTCTGTACGGGTTGCTCTTATTATCTTGAGGCATGTTCTGCAACCAGTCCCAACTACTTCGTGTCCTTTTGGATAGTTGTTAGCCAAGTAACCAGGGGTCTGTGTCTATTTTTGTTACCTGATGCAATGTAAATGCTTTTCTCCACAAAGTACTCATCTGGTAGGCGTACGATGCCTTAAGCTCTCCTTCTGAATTCAGTAACTTCATCTGTAGTGGGTATTATTTCCAAATTATCTATCATACTTTCATTACAGACCTTGACTTCACATAACCATCACAGCATACACATCTCTGTTGAATGCAATTTTTCGCAGCCCATAGTTCACTAAAATAGGACGTGCTGGTGTAATGACCGATTAGTAGTACACCTTGTCTTTCATTTGGACAGGCAGTCTTTTGTTACACAAGACTCCATTTCGCATGAGCGCTAAACACCTGCATCACTGGTGCCAAAACCAACAAACGGTCGTCTTCATCACCATCGTTACCACAAAATTTCGGTGAATGTGCGTCGTTTAATCCGAGATGCGATTATGCAGTGGGTATGATCTACGTTTATAGCACTGTCTTCTGATATTATCGGTACTAGAATTTTAATCCGCTAAGCCTCGCTAACTTTGTTCCATCTCGTTGGACTATGTAATCGGATATATTGTGTCTAATAGTGTCGAATTTGAACGTGACTCAGATATACAATATATGAAAGGTCTATGACTATCTTTACCACAGTCGGAAGTAGATTTTCAATAACCTCACAAAGTACAACGACGTACAACCACGTGCACAGTCATACGCCTTCAAAATCTAGTAAATTTGATTATTCAACGAGAAATCGAGCTCTCCTGATCAAGTTTCAAAGATTTTTCAGAGACGTTATCTAAGTACCTAGGTGTTAGGAACTTGTGGCTTCCGATGCTCGTTACAGAGAAATTGCATTTCGTTCGAGTTCTTATCTCCAAATATCTCTCTATCTGTACTGCACTGACAATATCTACACAGCAGAGCAGATTCCTACAGTAAACGCTGTGGGTCTTGTCTGGAAACAAATTTGTTCCATTCACTGACGGTGCTTTATGTTGGAAAGAGTAATACATGTTATAGTATTCTCCCTCAAGCTTCGCTAACTAGTACTTGGTATTGTGTCGTGCTTAGTTCTCTGGTTTAACAGTAGTAGAAACAATTATGGATAAGTTCATAAAGTTGGTCTATATGCACCTCGCGTATGGGTTCACTGAACACAGAGGAAAAGCAGCACAACGGCGACCGCACCACAGTAATTTGCTATCTGTCTCGCAGTTGTTACAGTACACCTTGTTTAATGGGGTAGGTTTCGATGGCTGCATTTTACAGATCTTTTTCAATGTTCTGATGGTATTTTCAGAAACTGAGGTAAATATGGTAACAAACAGAATAAACCACAAATTATAATATTACTTTATAACCAGCGACCGAGGACCAAGCTCCTCACGCCATCCATATACTCAGGAAATTTTAATAAATAATCTACATTTTTTCTGTTGAATTCGGTTTCATGCTGTAGACACATTTATATTTATTCGTAAAAGTCCCGAAATTTGGCGTGCATACGACCGTACATTTTACGTACTATGCCTCGCAGCAAAGTTTTGTAATGTATTATAACAAATGGTGATAGTAAAAACAAGTTCCAAGTAGGCCCAGATTTAGAGCGTGAGCGACATTGCCGAAAAACAAAGAATATTTCCATATGTAACAGGATGTAAGAAAGGCAAGAGTGGCAAAGCTGCCGGCCGGGGTGGTCGAGCGGTTCTAGGCCCTAAAGTCTGGAACCGCGCTACCGCTACGGTCGCAGGTTCGAATCCTGCCTCGGGCATGGATGTGTGTGATGTCCTTAGACGAGTTAGGTTTAAGTAGTTCTAAGGTATAGGGGACTGATGACCTTAGAAGTTAAGTCCCATAGTGCTTGAGCCATTTGAACCATTTGAAGTGGCAACGCTAAATAAAATGAAACGTCTCTTGAGCACATCGTGCTAGTATGTTTGTCACGCTATACACAACACGAAGGAATCTGGCTTTGACGAGAATTCTCCGTCGCATATCGTGATCGAGAAGTCCTGCCAATGTGAATCCACTGTAGGTTACGGTCGTACCGTCCTGAATACTTGGTTCGTGAGTTAGCGACTTTCTCCAGTTACACACTTCGTTATTCTATTGGTCTCGTTGATTTTATACAGCTGACGTTTATGCAAGTTCTTATTCTTTTGTTCCTCCCTGTATGTAGTCACTGTGACCGCTGCCGTATAATAATTCACTAGCGTTAATGAACGAATTTATCTAAATCCTATTCCAATGTACTGAGTATATCAGCAGGATTGCTAATGGAGGTATTGGTTTGTTAAAATTATCGTGCTCTAAATGACGAGAAAGTTTAATTGCAGATGGGAAAGATACTGATCATTAATAAAACAGAAGCATTTATAGAAGTTTCGTCGCCTGACACTCCAATAATCTCACAAAAGTTTTGAAGTGTAACGATTCAAATATCGACGACATAGCATTTACCTTACCTGGTATAGATGAAAAACAAGCAAATAGGGTTTTGACTACTGAATCAGTATTGTCCTTTTTAAATTGGATTTCTAAGTGAAATGCAGTAATGAATACAAAACAGCTTTTGTCAGTCAGCAGATTTCATGAAAAGGAGCAATTTTACTACGGTTTCATTTGGAAAACAGCGGACATGTAGATCTGAACGGAATAAACCGCAGCAGAATCAGAAGAATGATTGTCAGAATTCTGCTCGAGGAAAGCGAGAAAAGAACAATAAAATGAAACCGTAGGAGGGAATTGGTTAGAATAGATCAAACATATCGTTGTGACTGCTGAAAGGAAACACCCCTGAATTTTTAAAGTGAAAACTCTTACAGATTTTTAAATAAAAGAACTTTGTTAACATTTTACATCTTTATTCTTCACGTCTACATAATTATTTCTCGACATATTCATTCTGGCGACCAACACATCTCTCCCAACGATACACCAGTTTGTTGATACTGTCACTGCAGTACGTTTGTTTTTGTTGGTGGAGTCACAACATCACGTCTGCTTACACTGCTTCATCACTACTAAAGAAAAGACCTCAAGGTGATCTTAAATTTTGGAAACAGATGAACATCCGATGGAGCTAAGTCGGAACTGTGTGGAGGACGATCGATGAAAGTGAAGACAAGTTGTTGGATTGCTGCAGATGTCGCAGTCTGGCATTGTCATGTGGAAGGAGACTGTGCTCCATGTATGGACGAACTCCTCGAATACGTGCTTCCGGTTTTCTGAGTGTTTCTCAGGCGTCAAAATACACTACGTGATAAAAAGTATCCGAATGTTTTTGGTGTTTTCCCCAAAAACATTCTTTTTTCAGATTAGGTGCATTGTGGTGCCACCTACTGCCAGTTACTCCATATCAGCGACATCAGTAGTCATTAGACATCGAGAGATAGCAGAATGGGGCGCTCCGCAGAAATCACGGACTTCGAACGTGGTCAGGTAATTGGGTGTCACTTGTGTCATACGTCTATACGCTAGATTTCCAATCTCCTAAACATCCCTAGGTCCATTGTTTCCGATGTGATAGTGAATTGGAAATGTGAAGGGACATGTACAGCACAGAAGCGTATAGGGCGACCTAGTCTGTTGACTGACAGAGACCGCTGACAGTTGAAGAGGGTCGTAATGTGTAATAGGCAGACATCTATCCAGACCATCACACTGTAATTCCAAACAGCATAATGATCCACTGCAAGTACTATGACAGTTAGGCGGGAGGTGAAGAAACTTGGTTTTCATGGTCAAGCGGCTGCTCATAAGCCACACATCAGGCCGAGAAATGCCAAACGACGCCTCGCTTGGTGTAAGGAACGTAAACATTGGACGACTGAACGGTGTAGAAACGTTGTGTGGAGTGACGAATCACGGTACACAATGTGGCGATCCGATGGCAGGGTGTGGGTACGGCGAATGCATGGTGAAGGTCATGTGCCAGCGTGTGTAGTGCCAACAGTAAAATTCGGAGGCGGTGGTGTTATGATGTGTTCGTGTTTTTAATGGAGGTAGCTTGCACCCATTGTCGTTTTGTATGGATCACAGCACAGCCGTACTGCACTCATGTTTTATTCACCTTCTTGCTTCCCGCTGTTGAAGAGCAATTCGGGGATGGCGTTTGCATCCTCCAACACGATCGAGCACCTATTCATAATGCACGGCCTGTGGCGGAGTGTCTACAAGACAATAACATCCCTGTAATGGACTGGCCTGCACAGAGTCCTGACCTGAATCTTACAGAACACCTTTGGGATGTTTTGGATCGCTGACTTCGTGCCAGGCCTCACCGACTGACATCGATACCTCTCCCAGTACATCACCCCGTGAAGAATGGGCTACCATTCCCCACGAAACTTCCCAGCACCTGGCTGAACGTATGCCTGCAAGAGTGGAAGCTGTCATCAAGGCTAGGAGTGGGCCAACAACGTAGTGAATGCCAGTATTACCGATGGAGTGCGCCACGAACTTGTAAGTCATTTTCAGCCAGCTGTCGGGATACTTATGATCACATAGTGTAGTTACGTTACACGTCGCTAAGTTACACAAAACAATTCCGAGCTCTCCAGCGACAGAGGGCTATAGTTTGCCCCAGCGAAACAGGAAAGTCGACCTAATATTATGCATGAGATGTGATACCTCAACAAATATTGAAAACACAATAAAAATTCACAGTCATTACTTTTCAGCACGCCCTCGTGTTAGAATATTTTGTTATGGTATTAAATTCTCTGCTTGTGTGTACGTATGAACTCCTGTACAAATAATACGTGAGCGTAGACAATTCAAGAAACCATGGGAGCAGTATAGTGAAGTTGTGACACAGTGCTTACCAGATTGTGTTTACGGGTCGCTGCATATAAGCAATGTTGTGACAAGTCAATTTTTCGACCACTACTAAAGTACTTTTTGCCTGTGAAAGGTGTATTATAATGGACCGTAGGAAATTCACACCAATAGAGTATTTTGTAAACAATATTTTCGATGAAAATTTAGTTGTATAGGTACTTGCTGTCTCTCCCCCCCCCCTCTCTCTCTCTCTCTCTCTCTCTCTCTCTCTCTCTCTCTATCTACCTATTTTCATTGAATTTGAAACTTCAAAAGTAGCAAATTCGGTTTTCACAACAATGTTCAATGAGCAGAATAGAAATAACGAAAAAAATGTTACGACAAGCATTAGAAACCGCAGGAAACTAATAGCTGTAACTTGGGGAGATGTGTGACAAGTGCTTTAAATGGAGAGACGTATTAATGAACTTTTTAATAAAATTACTTTCATTAGAGATCATGCATGACCTGATTGCTCCTGGCGCAGACAAAAAAAATCACTATATTAATTAATTTAGCTTATTTTCATTTACTACTTCACACTGTCGGAAGGGAAGACTGTAACCTTGACAAACAATCATCGGATGCAAAGTAATGAACGAAAATAGTCAGGGTATGCAATGTTAGCGATTGTCCTGTGCCACCATTCTTCAGACAGAAATTGTCAGTGACACAATAAGTACGATGCCTTATACAGGCACTCTCTACATTCCCTATCGATATGAATTGTAGTTGCTTGTAAGGGGTCACTCGTGGATGTTGTAGCGAAAAAACGAGTCATTTCAAAGAATGCGCATTTTCGGCATGAGAAAATCCGGTAAAAGTTATGAAAGGGAACCCACATGTTGGTCACAATCTGTCAAAGGGTACACTCGTTACAGCACTGACCTGTGGATAGTACCTAGATTCACTGAATTCTGTGTGTCTAGCCGTGCATAGCAGCTGCATGTCAAAATCCTGCCCAACACGTTGCCATAACTGTTCCTGGTTCACAGCATATAGTTTGTTACTTATCCTGTCATAGTCAGCCTTGCTTAATTTCGGTCACGCACATATTCTAACCATAATGTCCTAACTTGAACCGCAATTTACCAGTTGCCTAACGTCAGAAGTGTCAGAAGTAATCCTCCCAGAAGCCGCAGGGGCTCGACAGCTCTTTGAGGCTAGAGCACAACGATACATGCAAAGTGTGCACACTTTGCATGTAGCGTGGCGTCAACAGCCTGTGAAACGTATGTGACATTATTCACGACCAGTATGTTTTTTTTCTTTCTTTTATATTTTTTACCTCTGCACAGTTGTTAATAATAATACAATGGTAGCACAACGAAATAATTTCTAGCGGCGTTGAATTAATATTATGAAGAGTACAGTGGTGCTGACGGACCGGAGGGTCCTATGAAAACGATGCTCACGGTAAAGAATGCTTTATTCAACGGGTTTGCTGAGACTCAGCGACGAAAAATACGTCTCAATTTGTTGATCCTGACGTACGGGAGATGGCTTCCGCCGTGGTGAGAGGATGCTGCGCGATTGTCCTGGGTTGCTGACAGCGGGCCCATGGATAACCGGTGGCCCCTGTAGACCACGGCTGTGAAGTCAGCGACAAAGCTTCAGCAGCTCTTCATCCAGTTTTTCACTGATCAAACTAAGGGACTCAGACTGGCCGCATTGACGTGATGCTCTTAACAGATTTTTGGACCATTTCAACTGTCTTCATCCCCTATCAAATTTACTATGGAGGATGACAATGATGGGATGCTTCCATTTTTAGACGTAATGATTTATAAAAACCCAGATGGAACTTTGGGACACAGTGTTCACCGAAAGCCGACACACACAAATTGGTATCTGCATCCTAAAAGTTGTCATCCACCACACCAACGTAGTGGCGTCCTTAGGACTTTGGTACGGAGAGCATATGCCATTTCCGACGCAGACAGCTTAACCCAAGAACTTGAGCATTTGATGACTGTTTTTAAGGAAAATGGATACACCGAGAAGCAGATTCGTCGGGCTATGGAGTTTGGACCATCTCCGGAGGTATACGAATAGGAACATAGATCTGTGGCGTTTCTTCCTTATGCTGGAGACTTATCGTTTAAGACTGGACGAATTTTAAAGAATTTTAACATTAAGAGTGTGTTCCGTCCACCGTCCAAGATTAGGGCTCTGCTCGGCTCTGTGAAGGATGATTTGGGGCTTAGGAAACCCGGGGTGTATAAAATTCCGAGTCAATGTGGGAAAGCTTACGTTGGCCGTTCTATTCTCACAGTGCATGACAGTTGTGTGGAACATCGCCGTCATACGAGGCTACAACAGCCGGAAAAATCGGCGGTAGCAGAACACGGCCTAAATGAGGGACACAAAATGAAATTTGAGGAAACTGTTGTGGTTGCCAACATTTCCGGTTTTTGGAACAGTGTCTATAAAGAGGCGATCGAAATTAGGTTGGCTGATAATTTAATCAACAGAGACAATAGGTTTCCTCTTAGAAAAACGTGGAATCCTGTATTATCTCGCATCAAAACTGAACGTTCGTCGTTGCGGCCTTGATTGCGATATATCGTTGCCAGCAGTGTTTCACTAAGGGCGGCGCCACCTCCCTGTTTTGGAAGGCAGAAACCGTGATGGACGCCGCATGCGCCGTGTACTGAACGGTTGCCTATATAGAACGTTGATGAGCAACCTGTCGTCAGTTCTCAGTGGGACTCATCAGCAGAAGCAGCATTTTCCTGAAGATGGCGACCAGTTGGATCGCCGAAATATCGAGTCAAGTTGATTTTTGGATCCGGCAGCGAACCTGAAGAGACTTTCAGGAATTAAAACTATTGTTTCAACTCAAAGCTTTCAAACTATGTTCAACCATGTATAATAAAGCTGGTTTCTGAAATACGATTTTCGGAAAATACACATAACACAATGCACTGTCAGAGGATTTTCAACATACCTACTTAAGATTCTAAACTTTCGTTAGCAGTCTAGTAATTTATTTTACTAAAATTAGTTTCAAGTTTTAAATTATTATTATACGTTTTACATTCATTTTTGTTTTTTCGTTTACTGTTTCACATGCGTGTATTTTGTTTATTTAACCTTCCCGTGGACACCCCTTTGAAACTCTTAGGAGCGGGCACGTGCAGCGCTGACTGCTCCCTCCAGAAAATCGAGTTGCCCGCATCTCGTGGTCGTGCGGTAGCGTTCTCGCTTCCCACACTCGGGTTCCCGGGTTCGATTCCCGGCGGGGTCAGGGATTTTCTCTGCCTCGTGATGGCTGGGTGTTGTGTGCTGTCCTTATGTTAGTTAGGTTTAGATAGTTCTAAGTTCTAGTGGACTGATGACCATAGATGTTAAGTCCCATAGTGCTCAGAGCCAAAATGCGGTTTTCCGCTCATATAGCAGTTCTGTTTTCGATGTAAGGTAGGTAAAATAATTAGAAACAAATCGCGATAACGAAGTGAATTATACACTCCAGGAAATTGAAATAAGAACACCGTGAATTCATTGTCCCAGGAAGGGGAAACTTTATTGACACATTCCTGGGGTCAGATACATCACATGATCACACTGACAGAACCACAGGCACATAGACACAGCCAACAGAGCATGCACAATGTCGGCACTAGTACGGTGTATATCCACCTTTCGCAGCAATGCAGGCTGCTATTCTCCCATGGAGACGATCGTAGAGATGCTGGATGTAGTCCTGTGGAACGGCTTGCCATGCCATTTCCACCTGGCGCCTCAGTTGGACCAGCGTTCGTGCTGGACGTGCAGACCGCGTGAGACGACGCTTCATCCAGTCCCAAACACGCTCAATGGGGGACAGATCCGGAGATCTTGCTGGCCAGGGTAGTTGACTTACACCTTATAGAGCACGTTGGGTGGCACGGGATACATGCGGACGTGCATTGTCCTGTTGGAACAGCAAGTTCCCTTGCCGGTCTAGGAATGGTAGAACGATGGGTTCGATGACGGTTTGGATGTACCGTGCACTATTCAGTGTCCCCTCGACGATCACCAGTGGTGTACGGCCAGTGTAGGAGATCGCTCCCCACACCATGATGCCGGGTGTTGGCCCTGTGTGCCTCGGTCGTATGCAGTCCTGATTGTGGCGCTCACCTGCACGGCGCCAAACACGCATACGACCATCATTGGCACCAAGGCAGAAGCGACTCTCATCGCTGAAGACGACACGTCTCCATTCGTCCCTCCATTCACGCCTGTCGCGACACCACTGGAGGCGGGCTGCACGATGTTGGGGCGTGAGCGGAAGACGGCCTAACGGTGTGCGGGACCGTAGCCCAGCTTCATGGAGACGGTTGCGAATGGTCCTCGCCGATACCCCAGGAGCAACAGTGTCCCTAATTTGCTGGGAAGTGGCGGTGCGGTCCCCTACGGCACTGCGTAGGATCCTACGGTGTTGGCGTGCATCCGTGCGTCGCTGCGGTCCGGTCCCAGGTCGACGGGCACGTGCACCTTCCGCCGACCACTGGCGACAACATCGATGTACTGTGGAGACCTCACGCCCCACGTGTTGAGCAATTCGGCGGTACGTCCACCCGGCCTCCCGCATGCCCACTATACGCCCTCGCTCAAAGTCCGTCAACTGCACATACGGTTCACGTCCACGCTGTCGCGGCATGCTACCAGTGTTAAAGACTGCGATGGAGCTCCGTATGCCACGGCAAACTGGCTGACACTGACGGCGGCGGTGCACAAATGCTGCGCAGCTAGCGCCATTCGACGGCCAACACCGCAGTTCCTGGTGTGTCCGCTGTGCCGTGCGTGTGATCATTGCTTGTACAGCCCTCTCGCAGTGTCCGGAGCAAGTATGGTGGGTCTGACACACCGGTGTCCATGTGTTCTTTTTTCCATTTCCAGGAGTGTATATTTGGTTCTTGAGCATCATTCAAACACCTTCACTACCACTTATCACATACAAATTGACATGGCAGCACTCCGTGATGCCATGCGCCCACCGGAGGGTTAAAATTATAAGCAACTCATTATTACACTACAAGTAATTACAGTAATGATTATCTGTAAATAAATGTTCAAAACAATATGTTTTCTTACACCATACACATGAAATGAACGACATTTCTTCACATAACATACACGGCGGAGAACAAAAAACTGAATAAGATTCAGCAGGATTTAAAATTGTCGCTGGTGATCCTCTAAATATCCTGATTCATATCAGATGTATTTCAGCACATCGGTAAGCCATGGAGACAAGACATGATTGTATACGTATAAATATATATAAATACCTTGTCCTCAGGTACGATGCTCTATATGGCTCTTTCACATTAACAACCCAGATAATCTGACATTGGTACCGATTTTTCTCCCTCACTGGGATAGAAAACATCTTTCAAATATCTTTTGGCCTTGTCAGATGTTTGTTTAACAGATTTCGATGCTGTCACAAGGACATTCGGGGTTTCAAAAACAGATTCTCGAATTCTCGGTCCAAACTCACCATTAGTTTCTTTTAAAACTTGTACCGCTTAAATTTGGGCATACACAGTATCGCGGCTGTAAACATGCATACCCTCCTCATCAGTATTCAGTGGAACATCCTGACAAATAACATCATCTTATCATCTATCGGGAACTACAGATGGTGTTAATTCTTCCTCAAATCAAAACCCCAGCGCCTCACCCTCAGATTCAGGATCCAAAATCTCGTTCATCGCATCTATAATGTCCTCTTCTGTTCGTAGACATTAGGCCATAATAAATTTGTATGTTGCAAGTTGTATTTACACAGTTATAATGCACCACTAAAACCGTATTTCATCAAACAGAGCATAGGCTGCTCAGTACTTGCATACACGGTCAGATGTGTTTCAACATACACTCCCTCTATTACCCTGATGGAAAACTGCAAGGTCATCAGGCAGTGAGATAAAATGGAATTTTGCGGTTGTTGACCAAACAAAATCTAACAATAAGCACGAAGCTACAAGAAAAATGCAATGCTACAGCGGGGGCAACAGAAGTGACCAGTTCGCGGTTCTAGGTGAATTTTCGTATTTCTCTTTTAAGGTTTCCCCATAAAATTTAAAGTTAAGTGTAATCGCTAATTACCTCATTTCATAAAAAGTCACAGAAAATCAGCACTCTAGGTAATAATCCAAAAGGGTGAAAAATGAAAGAATTAAGAAATGGATCACAAGTGGCCCAAGCGCGGTTCTTGCGTTAAGACTATGAAAGTAGTGGTCAGTGTGAAAAACCGTTTTGACCATCATACCTGAAGTCAAGAAACTAGTTCATTTGGTGACCCCAAAGTACTCGACGCCACAGGAACGGTCGTAGTACGTACTCAGCTTCCGATGTTGGAAGAATGTTGTGAGAAGATTTTGATATATAGCTTTGCTGAATGATTTTGATGCCAAGCTTCACTTGAGAGAGTAGAAAATCGGATGCACATAATTACTGGCCAATTACACTGACATCGATTTGTTGTAGAATCATGGAGCATATTTTATGTTCAGACACAATGACCTTTCTAGACTCTGAGAAGTTCATCTGCAGAAACCAGCACGGTTTTAGGAAACAGCAGTCATGCGAGACACAGCTGGTCCTCTTTGTGCGTGATATACAACCGGTTCTAGATACCGGCTCCCAGGTTGATGCCATATTCAGCGAATTTCGAAAGGCATTCGACTCAGTTCCGCACTGTCGCTTGCTCCAAAAAGTGCGCGCTTTCGGTGTATCCGATGACATATGCGGTTGGATAGAAATTTTTCTAACAGACAGAGAGCAGTATGTCGTCCTGAATGGAGAGACTTCAACAGAAACAAGCTTAACATCAGGTGTGCCCGAGGGCAGCGTAATAGGTCCGCAGCTTTTTACGATTTACGTAAACGATCTGGTTGATGGCATTGACGACGGCATTAAAACTGCTTGTCAATGATGCTGTAGTCTACAGGAAAGTAGTATCACACGAAAGTTGTGAACAAATCAATGAGATATTGCAGAAAATAAATGCGTGGTGTAATGACTGGCAGTTATCTCTCAATATTAGTAAGTGTAACCTACTGCATATAACAAAGCGAAAATCCCCATTAATGTACGAATACAAAATAAATGTCCAGTCTTTGGAAGCGGTAACATTCGTCAAGTGTCTGGGTGTGACTATTCGAAATGATCTTAAATGGAGTGATCAGATTACGCAAGTAACTGGTAAGGCTAACTCTAGATTGCGGTTTATTGGTAGAATCCTGAAGCGGTGCAGTCCTTCAACAAAGGAAATTGCTTACTATTCATTAGTTCGTCCTGTCTTACAGTATTGCTCGTCTGTATGGGACCCTTACCAGTTGGGTCTGATTCAAGAGACTGAGAAGGTCCAAAGAAGAGCGGAAAGATTAGTGACTGGTACATTTAACCATCGCGAGAGTGTTACAGATCTCATAGAAAGTTTGAAGTGGGACACACTTGCAGATAGACGACGCGATAAACGGAAGGAGCTGCTCACTAAATTCCAAAACCGATATCCGCCGAGGATGTAGAGCATATATTATTTCCACTAACTTTCAAATCGTGCAATGATAATCATTTAAAGATAAGGAAAATTAGAGCTCGTAGTGAGGCGTTCAGACAGTCGTTTTTCCCTCACGTGATCCGCGAGTGGAACACAGGGAGGGAAATACGACTTTGACGCGAATAGTGCCCTCCGCCACACACCGCTTGGTGGCTAGCGGAGTATGTATGTAGATCTATGTAGAATGTAGAATATAAGTAAGCTGCAGTCACTAGTACATAATTAATAGTTTACCAGTGTACCGAAATATACTTGAAACAAATCAGAATAATTAGAGGATCACCTGCTACAGTCTGAAATTATGCTCAGTTTCGCTTTATTTTCTCTTCTCTGTTGCGTATATTATGTAAAGAAATTTCCTTCCATTCATAAAAATGATGTAAAAAGCATTATGTTTTAAGTATTTATTTGCAGATTATAATTACTGTAACGATTTTATATCATGATAATGAGTTAAACATTATTTTCAATTAACAAAATACACGAATGTGGAGCGGTAAAAAACAAAATGCAAAAAGTAAACTAGCATTTTCTAAAATGAAACAAATATAAGTAAAATAAGTAACTAGACTAGTAACGGATGTTTAGATATTTTAATTAGATATGTTGAAAATACTATAACAGCACATTGTGTATAGCGTATTTTCCAACAATGGTATTTCAGAAACCAGCTATGTTACACATTGATATATGTAGCATGAAATCTTCTTTAGTATATGGTGTAATAAAAGATTCCATTTTCAAAATTAATTTATGTTCGTGGACTACTTTACAAAATGTCGAGGCTTATTACAAAATTCGATTACACAGTTTTCAAGAACGTTGATTTCATACGAGAAACATTTTTTATATATCATCCTACTGAAGAGATTCCTTACAAACCTAATACGCCAAATTACCTTTAGGAGAGTGTTTTACGTCTTAAAAATGATATTGGGTAGAAACAAAAGATACATATTGCATTATTTTGCCATCTATACGCACTCGATGACTTTCATCAACATCGTTAATGACAATTGGGAATGTTCTCTGGGAGCAGCAAGCGCGGACGGCAGGTTGGGGGAGCCGTGGCACTAATTCCTGTGAGGAATTCAATGCTGGCGGCGGCGGCACAGCTCGATCCTGAACGCGTGGCAGCTGATGGCAGTTCCCAGTCGTCTCACTGTCCGGAATGGCGCTGGTATTGTGGTAGTGCTGCTTGAACTCCAGCGAAAGGAAATGCCTCTGCTTCAAGATTCGGCTATATTTTGTGGTGATATCGACCCGCCTGCTACGATTATTACCGCAGCATGGTACTGTTTTCCGCCGGCCGCGGTGGCCGTGCGGTTCTAGGCGCTGCAGTCCGGAACCGCGGGACTGCTACGGTCGCAGGTTCGAATCCTGCCTCAGGCATGAATGTGTGTGATGCCCTTATGTTAGTTAGGTTTAAGTAGTTCTAAGTTCTAGGGGACTGATGACCTAACATGTCAAGTCCCATAGTGCTCAGAGCCATTTCAACCATTTTTTTTTTTTTTTGCTGTTTTTCACTGAGTCTCGCAATTCCCGCACGCAGGCCTACACGTTATTCTGAGCGACATGCCGGCACACTGCAGCCACTAGCCTACGGCTGCTAATGCAGTACTTCACACTGGCTTTCTCACGACTTTTCAATGCTTATTCGAAAAGACTATGTAGGTACAGTACAATTTGGATAACACGTCGCCACAAGGTAGAACACCCAAGAAATTCGGTTAGGAAATACATTCTCGGACTTCTACCCTCGCCAGTTCAGGGTCAAACCTAGAGCGTTCGAAGATTATGTCTATCGTCTTCGTCAGGAGCAAATGACTGTCAAAACTGCTGCTGTGGTGCCCTTATATAGCGTAAAGACGGCTTCTTACTGGTCAATAATGACGTCATACTATCGCAGATGGTGTCAACGTAGACGCTGGTGGCGTCACCGATATCCCCCCCCCCCCCCCCAAATCCATGCACCGCTAAGATTATATCCGCTATCAAGGTTGAAGTTTTTCTCACACGTTCTTATATCAACAGCCACTTTAATCACAGAGTCCCAGGAGATACACCGAAGAGCCAAGGAAGCTGGCACACCTGCCTAATATCGTGTAAGGCCCCCGCGAGCGCTCATAAAAGCTGTAGCATGGACTCGACTGATGTCTGAAGTAGTGCTGGAGGAAACTGACACCATGAATCCAGCAGGGCTATCCATAAATCCGTAAGAGTACGAGGGGATGGAGATCTCTTCTGAACAGCAAAAAAAAAAAAAAAAAAAAAAAAAAGGTTCAAATGGCTCGGAGCACTATGGGACTTAACTTCTGAGGTCATCAGTCCCCTAGAACTTAGAACTACTTAAACCTAACTAACCCAAGGACATCACACACATCCATGCCCGAGGCAGGATTCGAACCTGCGACCGTAGTGGTTGCGCGGTTCCAGACTGTAGCGCCTAGAACCGCTCGGCCACCTCGGCCGGCTTCTGAACAGCACGTTGCAAGGCATTCCAGATATGCTCAATAATTTTAATTTCTTGGGAGTTTGGTGGCCAGCGGGAGTGTTTAAACTCAGAATAGTGTTCCTGGAGCACTCTGTAGCAATTCTGGACTTGTGGGTTGTCGCATTGTCATGCTGGAATTGCCCAAGTTCGTCGGAATGTATAATGTACATGAATGGATTTAGGGTATCAGAAAGGATGATTACGTACGTGTCACCTGTCAGAGTCGTGTCCAGACGCATCAGTGATCCCATGCTACTCCGACTTCATACGCCACACACCATTACAGATCCTCCACCAGCTTGAACAGTGCGCTGCTGACATGCAGGGTCCATGGATACATGAGGCTGTCTCCAAACCCGCTCACGTCCATCCGCTCGATACAACTTGAAACGACACTCGTCCGACCAGGCAGCATATTTCCAGTCATCAACAGTAAAATGTCGGTGCTGACGGGCCCAGGCGAGGTATTAAGTTTTGTGTCGTGCAGTTATCAAGGGTAGAGAAGCTCAGAAAGCCCATATCGGGACGATCTTTCGTCCAATGGTTCGCACGCTGGCACTTCCTGATGGCCCATCATTGAAATCTACAGCAGTCTGAGGAAGAATTGCACTTCTGTCACGTTCAATGATTCTCTTAAGTTGTCGCTGGACCCTTTGTTGTAGGGTCAGACACTTGTTGTCTTACATACGGGTTGTCGACCGCAGCCTGTTTACATATCTCTGTATTAGAATTGGCACCAGTTTCTTTAATCGCTTCAGTGTAGAAGCCCAGGTGCCACGGTGGTAGCGCCACCAGCGCAGACGTTGACACAATTTGTGACAGCGGGACGTAGGTACCGATCAATCAGAAGCCGTCTTTGGGCTATAAAAGGTCACTACAGTACGAGTTTCGACAGTCAGTTGCTCCTGACTAAGCCGATGGAGGCAATCGTCGGAAGCTCGAGGGTTTGCCCTCAATGACGCATCAAGGAGTCCAAGAATGCTTTATACAACTGTGCCGTCGCAAAAGACTTCGTTCTTATACGGGTAGATTATGTCTGTGAAACAGATTCTCAACACACTGTTTTAATGTGGCTTGAAGAGTAGAAGCACCATAACTTCTGCTAATGTATTGTATTAAATTTCAAACCTCTTTCCAGTTTTGGAATAAGGACATGTCATACTGCTGACAGTGGTCCATCCTTCGGAACGGGACTTTAATTTTTGTCTACTTCATATGCATAAATTACAATGTAGAATATAATTCATGAAGTAACAATATCAAATGCCTTAGGTCTACTACAAACAAAATGTTTTATGTTAGGAAATAGTTTCACATTTCGTTCATACGCTCCAGTTTCTCAAGCATGAGAATGAAATGTAGTGGTACGTAATTTTTATATCAGTTTGGAATTGTCATATTCTTCCATATGATTTGTGTGATGTCCCCGTTTCTGGCACAAAACAGGAAGGAACGGAGGCAGTTTGTGGAAGCAGCGCGTGGTCTGTAGGGCCTGTGGTCGCTGGATATCTATCTATCTATCTATCCCCATTTCTTTCTTTTTCATTCTAACAAACAATCTTGCCATCACTAATTCTGTAACTATTCCAGCCGTATTGAAAACTTATTCCCCGGTTCATTTCACTAACTCTGCAGGAATCAACAGTTCAGTTAAACCGCGTTTATTCTCCGGTTAGGCGTTATTACCTGTTCGTACACCTCGTTTTCCGCACTATTCCGGGAACAGAGCTTAAGCGGCTGCTAACCGATGACTACAACTGGCCCTTAGTAATGAGGCAATCCGGCAAGAAAACACTGAGAAAATTAATATGTAATCCTCCGTACCTGTTTTTACAGTTAGTCGTTTATTTCCATTTTGGCAGTCTGAATCTATCGATTTCGCTAATAATTATAACAATGCTGATCGTTCACGCACCCAGTCAACCACATAAACAAACAGCGATTGGGATTCACACGTTCGGGTTTATTCGGCTCAGCTCGTATAGCCCTGTACCCTTTTCTCTGTGGGAGAGTTTTTTAATTCTAGATGCGATGGGGATTCCCCTGGCAGAGACATCACGTGCGCTATACACGCATTTAGAAATCAACTTCTGATTCGTTCGGAAATTAGCTTAGAATGTGTTCAAAAATGTTCAAAAACCAACAGGTACGCGTTTCAAAATCATATAAATAATCGATAGACCAACGTGCGCTGGGTGCCAGGCGCTTTTTGAAACAAAGTTTTTTCCTTCCATAATATGAACTTGGCGCCCCGTGAAATTGTCGCCTCGATCAGATACTCGGGTGTGCCTCCCTCCCCCTAGATCCGGCCCTGTATACGTGGATGTTAACGTACACAAGATTCTTTTCCCTTTATCACAAAAGGAACATATGTAAACAAGCTACCTGACAACGTCCATAAATTTTCTGTGTCGAAAGTAGTGTGAACTGCACTGAAAAGTTGGGCTACCTTCCGTTACTTTGCACTGTAGAATTTTGCTAATAATGAACACATTAATGTGTCGGCCACGTTAAGGGTTCTTTTAGGACGTTGTTAATGACGGGTAATGCTTTGACCTCAGACAGATCTTGGAAGTGCTCGTAACGAGAAGATTTAGAATCTGTAATATTGGAAGTAATGAGACTTGCATACGTTTTTACTTAAATATGGTCATGTTATTTATTTCCTAAGATAATGGTAGTTCTCAGAATGAAATGTGTTTTCATTGTAAATCTACACTTGAAATATTTTGAAGTGATAGATTATGCATACATGGATAGGAAATGGTAGTGCTCCGTTATCATGACAGGTTTAACAGACGCTCTTGGAGGCTTCCATTCCTTAAAATGTTTGTTACTTCATGTGTACTGGGGCTCCACATCTCTACTTCAAGTAAACTACCAAATGGACGCCGGGTAGTAGTTGTTGCATACCTCTGCTGATATTACATTGCTTGTGAAACGAGATTTCGGTCGTGGTCTCACTAACCATGTCAGCGGCATGAATAACTTGTCAATTATCGGTGCTTGTATATGCAAATTTTGATGATTTGTTGTATTCATTATCACACTGTAACCAAATTTTTGAGCATTTTCACTTTTTTTGCTTAAAATAGAAAAGACGTACGGAAATATTTGTAGAAACCTGACATTTTGAAGCAAGATGTGACGCTTCATCATCACATAAGACTTTTCAAAACTTCTTTTGCCCTTTTGTGCATATGTATCCGTATATACATAGAGTGCCATAAGTAAATTTTAAGATGTAGGTATTTTATAAACGACTTTCTACGGGGTGAGTCGGGAGGAAACGTACATGCTTTCAGGGGTGATAGTACTATGGATTCTGAACGAAGAACCTCACATGAACGTATGTCCTCTTCTTAATAGTATACGAGGAAACTAATGAAAACAGTGGGCAACGGGACAAATGCAGCTGATACTAAAAGTACATTGTGAACTAAATTTTGTTTAACTGTCTACTTTTTCTCAAAAAAGGGGTTGGAAACATCCACCGTCAACTGCAATGCATTTCACAGCTCTTGTAGAGAGCTGCTGTTTTGTTGAACTGAGCTTATTCGTACGGTCCTTTGCTTGAGCAAATGCATGTACACTCCTGGAAATTGAAATAAGAACACCGTGAATTCATTGTCCCAGGAAGGGGAAACTTTATTGACACATTCCTGGGGTCAGATACATCACATGATCACACTAACAGAACCACAGGCACATAGACACAGCCAACAGAGCATGCACAATGTCGGCACTAGTACAGTGTATATCCACCTTTCGCAGCAATGCAGGCTGCTATTCTCCCATGGAGACGATCGTAGAGATGCTGGATGTAGTCCTGTGGAACGGCTTGCCATGCCATTTCCACCTGGCGCCTCAGTTGGACCAGCGTTCGTGCTGGACGTGCAGACCGTGTGAGACGACGCTTCATCCAGTCCCAAACATGCTCAATGGGGGACAGATCCGGAGATCTTGCTGGCCAGGGTAGTTGACTTACACCTTATAGAGCACGTTGGGTGGCACGGGATACATGCGGACGTGCATTGTCCTGTTGGAACAGCAAGTTCCCTTGCCGGTCTAGGAATGGTAGAACGATGGGTTCGATGACGGTTTGGATGTACCGTGCACTATTCAGTGTCCCCTCGACGATCACCAGTGGTGTACGGCCAGTGTAGGAGATCGCTCCCCACACCATGATGCCGGGTGTTGGCCCTGTGTGCCTCGGTCGTATGCAGTCCTGATTGTGGCGCTCACCTGCACGGCGCCAAACACGCATACGACCATCATTGGCACCAAGGCAGAAGCGACTCTCATCGCTGAAGACGACACGTCTCCATTCGTCCCTCCATTCACGCCTGTCGCGACACCACTGGAGGCGGGCTGCACGATGTTGGGGCGTGAGCGGAAGACGGCCTAACGGTGTGCGGGACTGTAGCCCAGCTTCATGGAGACGGTTGCGAATGGTCCTCGCCGATACCCCAGGAGCAACAGTGTCCCTAATTTGCTGGGAAGTGGCGGTGCGGTCCCCTACGGCACTGCGTAGGATCCTACGGTGTTGGCGTGCATCCGTGCGTCGCTGCGGTCCGGTCCCAGGTCGACGGGCACGTGCACCTTCCGCCGACCACTGGCGACAACATCGATGTACTGTGGAGACCTCACGCCCCACGTGTTGAGCAATTCGGCGGTACGTCCACCCGGCCTCCCGCATGCCCACTATACGCCCTCGCTCAAAGTTCGTCAACTGCACATACGGTTCACGTCCACGCTGTCGCGGCATGCTACCAGTGTTAAAGACTGCGATGGAGCTCCGTATGCCACGGCAAACTGGCTGACACTGACGGCGGCGGTGCACAAATGCTGCGCAGCTAGCGCCATTCGACGGCCAACACCGCGGTTCCTGGTGTGTCTGCTGTGCCGTGCGTGTGATCATTGCTTGTACAGCCCTCTCGCAGTGTCCGGAGCAAGTATGGTGGGTCTGACACACCGGTGTCAATGTGTTCTTTTTTCCATTTCCAGGAGTGTAGAATACTAGCGGAAAATGTCTCCTTTGTGACCTCTCTCTATTGGTAAATTTTGCTCTTGTTTCTCCCTGTTACGATTGTGTCCCACAAAGTCCGTGATTATCGGCACAAGATGAAGCCCTCTGAAAATACTGGACCACCTGTACGCCATTTAGCGAAACGGTGGACAGTGAAGTGCGTATTGAAATGGTCAATAACGTCACTAGCGTTATGTCGCTTTGATTGTATTCGCATGTGAGTGCTGGTGAAGGAGGACGTGCGACTGACTCCTGTGATTCTGGAACTGCTGTATTTCGGATTCGGTTAAGAAAAGGGCATGTTCATTTGAAGCTTTTTGTTCAGAATCACCAATACTATCACTCCTCAGGCAGGTACCTTCGCTCCTGACACATCCTGTATATTGAAACAGAGTTTGTAGTATGCGACTGTGTTCAAAACGAGGAATACTTGAGCGTGAGAGTTCTTCCCTTAATTATTTTATCTACTGGAACGTTGAAGCTACGCTAAGTTTTTATCATATCAGTTTTTAAAGGCACTTTTCACGAGCACACAATTTCTGCAAAGATAATACATCTTTAGATTTAAGAAAAGTTAGTTGATTAAGTGGCTGGCTGCTGTGGCCGAGCGGTTCTAGGCGCTTCAGATCGGACCCGCGCTGCTGCTACGGTCGCAGGTTCGAAACCTACCTCGGGCATGGATGTGTGTGATGTCCTTAGGTTAGTTAGGTTTAAGTAGTTTTTAGTCTAGGTGACTGATGACCTCAGATTTTAAGTCCCATAGTCCTTAGAGCCATTTGAACGATAATTTTACTTTCTTTTGATTCAGTGTATTAGTAGAAAGAAAGCAGTTATTCGCTTTTTACAAATTTGAGGTCGATATAATTTTTATCTAGATAAATAAATCTAAATGTCGTGTGACTAGGGCCTCCCGTCGGATAGACGGTTCACGGGGTGCAAGTATTTCGATTTGACGCCTCGTCGGCGACTTGCTCGTCGATGGGGGTGAAACGAAGATAAGTAGGACAACACAAAACCCAGACCCAGAGTGGAGAAAATCTCGGACCCAGCCGGGAATCGAACCGGGATTGACATTCTGTCGCGCTGACCACTCTGCTACCGTGGGCCGACTTTGTCTAGATATCTAGAACTCTTTGGGAAATACCAGGTCTATAGATACACAGTGGGATAAGAAGTGTGTCACCTAATAATTCATTTCCTGCTTAGGCTGATGCAACTTCCAAAACAAAACGGAGTGTAACACGGTATGTAGAGTGAAAAAATTGATGCCGTCGGTCTAGATGTTTTCCGCACTGATATCCGTTTCAAGTATTCGCTTTTGTATTCAGTAAATTGTTCCCACAAAAAATGTTTACTACCATTTGTACACTCGCATGGAAATGATGAAAGATCTGTAGAAATGGGAGAGAGGCTGTGTGAAGTCAACACAGGACAGGGAAGACTTTTTATTATTGTAAATTCGCGCGAAAACTGGCAGCATTTCGCGAAATAAAGTCGCTGTGAAATTTCGAGTGCGTAGAGTATTTTGCAGAATTAATTGTCCGGTACAGGTGCTGGTGCATGATACGTGCCGTCCCGGGGAGATTTTCAACCGAATACGCGTATGCAAACAAGGCAGCAGTGGCCGGCCGGCCGGCAGCAAACAGCCCGCGTCCCAGCGGAAGGCGTGCGGCGCCTGGCCGCTGTTTTCAATGGCCGCTCCCAGGAGAGCCGGCGCCGCGCGCTGTGTGCGCGCCAGACAACTACTCGCCTCGCAGCTCCCTGCTGACAATCAATTGGCGAGGGGCCCACACCGGATCGAACTGGAGAGTTTGAGTCGCCTCCTAACGACGGTCCCTCGGCAGTCACTTCTGCCTTGCACAGACATGCGTAGAACGCAGCACGCTAAGAGTATCCTCGTACGGAATATAGACAGAAAAACGATGAAAACATCAATGCGATTAATATTACATTGTGTCCCAAAGTAACGTACATGCTCGTTTAAAAGCTACAGATTCCTGAATCATAAACATACGTTAGTGATGTTTAGTACTACGCATTTTTCTACGGGTGTGCGAGTTGTTTGTTATGTTCGACTACCTAAGGAAACGACTTGTTTTTATATAGAAGAATAGAATTTTTAATGTGTTCCATAAATATTAAAAATGTAATAGCTTATGCTTGTCCAAACGATCGTTAGAGTACCATGTAAAATTTTGAAGTAAGTCGGTCAAGACATTTTCGAGATTTTGGGTGAAAACTTTAAACAATCATTTGTCTTTATATTATAGTATAGATTGTCGTAGCAAAGTAGCATTCAACACATTTAACAGCAGTTATCACATAAAGCAGAAAGGCTCTCTTCACTGAACAGTCAGCGTTCAAATAATCTTCCCAAAATTGCTAATACAACCATAGTAGCCATTACAAAATACGAGGGGCTTTAAGTAAGTAATGCAATACTTTCTTTCCGAAAGCATGTTAGTTTTATTCATAACTCCAACACATCATGTTATTTCCCACTGTTTTGGCTACAGCCGGCCGCTTGTGGCCGAGCGGTTCTAGGCGCTTCAGTGCGGAACCTCACTGCAGCTAAGGTCGCAGGTTCGAATCCTGCCTCTGGCATGGATGTGTGTGACGTCCTTAGGTTAATTAGGTTTACGTAGCTCTAAGTTTAGGGGACTGATGGCCACAGATGTTAAGTCACTTAGTGCGTAGAGCCATTTCAACCATTTTTTTTGCTACAAAACACTGTTTTTCAACATAATCTCTGGTTTATGCTACGGCCCTACTCCACATCACTTGGAGGGCCTGTATGCCGGCGTGGTAACTCTCTACTGGTCGAAGTCGGAGCCAACGCCTTGCTACATCAATAACTTATCCACCATCCACGTACTGCTCCCAGCAGAGCGCATCTTTCATGGAGTCGACCAGCAATATGTTAGATTATGATCAGTCCGTCACCTTGAATGAGAGTGGCCGCAAACCCCAACACTGCAGGAATGACAGCTGCATGTGCAGCGCTGCAGTCTGGAACCGCAAGACCGCTACGGTCGCAGGTTCGAATCCTGCCTCGGGCATGGATATTTGTGATGTCCTTAGGTTAGTTAGGTTTAACTAGTTCTAAGTTCTAGGGGACTAATGACCTCAGCAGTTGAGTCCCATAGTGCTCAGAGCCATTTTTGCATGTGCAGCCGGACCTTTTTGCGATGATGTCAGATGCCTCGGCCAACGGCTCATCATGTCTTTGTTCACTGCCAGATCTCCGTAGACATCCTGCAAGTGTCTACCAACATGTATGCATTTTTGTGGCATCGGACACACTTACGCCGTTTCTTCAGTGTACTGAGTGTGACGTAACACACTTCAGTGTAGATCACTGCACCATGAGGAAGGACGTCAAACGGAATAGCTCCGTCAGAGTCACAGAAGACCATCACCATGATTTTACTGGCAGAGCGTGGCTTTCAACTTTTCCTTTGGAGGTGAGGTGTTCAAATGGCTCTGAGCACTATGGGACTTAGCATCTATGGTCATCAGTCCCCTAGAACTTAGAACTACTTAAACCTAACTAACCTATGGACATCACACAATACCCAGTCATCACAAGGCAGAGAAAATCCCTGACCCCGCTGGGAATCCAACCCGGGAACCCCGGCGCGGGGGGAGAGGTGTTGTGGCGCCGTTCCATGGATTGTCAGTTTGTTTCCGATTCGAAGTGACGAACCCATGTTTCATTGTCTTTGACCAGTTTGATAAGAAATTGTAACGATCAGCCTCGTAACGCGCAAGCAATTTCACACACATGGTCGTGCACTGATGTTTATGGTCTTCTCTTAGTCTGCGAAGAGTCCAGTAGGCCCACACGTTTGAGTACCCCAACTGGTGGATGAGTGAGTCAGTACTACCCATGGAGACGTCCAGTCGAGCAGTGACATGTAAGATTGAGATCTGTCGGTCACCTTGAATGAGAGTTCACGCAAGTTCGAACACTGCAGGAATCGCAGTTGTGTGTGCAGCCGGACCTTTTTGCGATGATGTCAGATGCCTCGCCAACGACTCATTATGTCTTTGTTCACTGCCAGATCTCCGCAGACATTCTCCAAGTTCCTATAAATATCTGCGTGGTTCTGGTTTTTCGCCGAAAGAAATTCAATGACAACTCTCTACTTGGAAGGCAGCTCCGTTATAGAAGCCATTTTGAAAGCTACGTATAGCGCCGCCACCCATTGGAGCTTCATGAAACCATAGGGGCTGAAGCATATATATTCCACGATGTACCACATCAAATTACTCTTTTTTTCAATACAAACTGGCCGGGAAAAAAGAATGTGTAGCATTAGTTGTGGTGTCACCGCCAGACACCACACATGCTAGGTGGTAGCTTAAATCGGCCGCGGTCCATTTAGTACATGTCGGATCCGCGTGTCGCCACTGTGTGATCGCAGACCTAGCGCCACCACAGGCAGGTCTCGATATACGATAGAGCACTCGCCCCAGTTGTACGACGACATTGCTAGCGACAATACGGACGAAGCCTTCCTCTCATTTGCCGAGAGACAGTTAGAATAGCCTTCTGCTAAGTCCATGGCTACGACCTAGCAAGGCGCCATTAGCCTTACCTAGTTTGAGAGTTATCGTATAAATGTCTCAAGAAGAACGCTGTATTCATCAAAGAATAAAAGTTAAGTATAAAGCAGCTACGTACTTTTCTTGCTACCATTCAATAGTTATCCTGTTCCAGACTTGACGCCAGTCGGCGTGTGTGTACGCGTGCCTTTCTTTCGGCTCCCTTCCCAGTGTGGCGTAGCAAGCTTGTTACGCCACAACATTAGTTATTGAACGTCCCACGAAAAATACGTTGAACAAAATGTTCTCGTCTTTCTTGAGAATCCTCTGCTTCCGTCGGCTGAATCAGCCCCGTTACAAAACGCACATGCACAGCAGTGTGCGTATTCTTCATCGGCTGATAGCCCTGACTGTGCGGTTTCCATTCCAGGCGACTATCAATAATTGTCAGCCATTGTTCTCAAAGAAACCCTACGTGTGTGGTGTACTGTGGTCCAGAAACCCTGTTAAGTTTTTACTTCTCTCTCTTGCATACCTGCAAGACCCGTGGCGTTAAAATGATTGAAAATGAACAATTTCTTGAATTTAAACGAAAAAGGGAGGCTACGTTCTAATCAAAGATTTGCTTCAAATTTGTACTTTTATGCGTAATGCACAACTAGTAAGGCGTACTCTTCACCCAACTTCGAGAAAATCGCAGCAGAAGTTTTATGCATCGAATATGTACTGGTGTGTTGTTACTGTTAGGGTGTGGTAGCATCCGTCGAGTGGGTCAACGGCACGGTAGCTCAGCGTGTTCTGTCGGAGGGCTGACTGCTCCCCGTTATAAGAAAGGCAGAGTGAAATATTCAAAGCCGGCCGGAGTGGCCGAGCGGTTCTAGGCGCTACAGTCTGGAACCGCGCGACCGCTACGGTCGCACGTTCGAATCCTCTCTTGGGTATGGATGTGTGTGATGTCCTTAGGTTAGTTAGGTTTAAGTTGTTCTAAGTTCAAGGGGACTGATGACCTCAGAAGTTAAGTCCCATAGTGCTCAGAGCCATTTGAACCATTTTTTTGGAAATATTCAACAGAGAACCTAGTAGGGCGCCATGTAACTTCCGCAAAGACCAAATAACGACAAAAGTGTTTAGTGTTGCGGCTCTGTAATCGGTTGATCTGCGGTTCAAGGTCCGCTCATTTTTTCTTAATTATTTTTTTTTCATTACGTGTCATATTTCATATATATGACATCTGAAAGGTCATACATAGAAAAACACATATAACTGCATGATATTTAACTCAATTTCCATTCTATTTGTCTGTTTACTAATTACAGTTATTGCAACAAATGTTATATTTATAACTATAGGCCACTTAGCGACCAAACATACAATTTTTTCTTGAACGTGTATGACTTTCGTGATTTGCGAAATCCCTTACATCTGCAACTGGGTGAAGTATCCAGAGCTGCTAAGCACCTGGTCACTTCAAACTGCAGACGCAGACAAGCCCCGTTCGGCTTTTAACTTGTGTAGCGGTGAGACCTTGCTAATGTAGCAAGAACCAATAGTGTACGTGCGAATTTTTTCAAAATCATAAACACGGAGTATGGTATAGAAGTTCTCCTGTATTACCTTTCAAATATAAATATTAAATAATTTTACGAGTGTTCGAATAAATATACACTCCTGGAAATTGAAATAAGAACACCGTGAATTCATTGTCCTAGGAAGGGGAAACTTTATTGACACATTCCTGGGGTCAGATACATCACATGATCACACTGACAGAACCACAGGCACATAGACACAGGCAACAGAGCATGCACAATGTCGGCACTAGTACAGTGTATATCCACCTTTCGCAGCAATGCAGGCTGCTATTCTCCCATGGAGACGATCGTAGAGATGCTGGATGTAGTCCTGTGGAACGGCTTGCCATGCCATTTCCACCTGGCGCCTCAGTTGGACCAGCGTTCGTGCTGGACGTGCAGACCGCGTGAGACGACGCTTCATCCAGTCCCAAACATGCTCAATGGGGGACAGATCCGGAGATCTTGCTGGCCAGGGTAGTTGACTTACACCTTCTAGAGCACGTTGGGTGACACGGGATACATGCGGACGTGCATTGTCCTGTTGGAACAGCAAGTTCCCTTGCCGGTCTAGGAATGGTAGAACGATGGGTTCGATGACGCTTTAGATGTACCGTGCACTATTCAGTGTCCCCTCGACGATCACCAATGGTGTACGGCCAGTGTAGGAGATCGCTCCCCACACCATGATGCCGGGTGTTGGCCCTGTGTGCCTCGGTCGTATGCAGTCCTGATTGTGGCGCTCACCTGCACGGCGCCAAACACGCATACGACCATCATTGGCACCAAGGCAGAAGCGACTCTCATCGCTGAAGACGACACGTCTCCATTCGTCCCTCCATTCACGCCTGTCGCGACACCACTGGAGGCGGGCTGCACGATGTTGGGGCGTGAGCGGAAGACGGCCTAACGGTGTGCGGGACCGTAGCCCAGCTTCATGGAGACGGTTGCGAATGGTCCTCGCCGATACCCCAGGAGCAAGTGTCCCTAATTTGCTGGGAAGTGGCGGTGCGGTCCCCTACGGCACTGCGTAGGATCCTACGGTCTTGTCGTGCATCCGTGCGTCGCTGCGGTCCGGTCCCAGGTCGACGGGCACGTGCACCTTCCGCCGACCACTGGCGACAACATCGATGTACTGTGGAGACCTCACGCCCCACGTGTTGAGCAATTCGGCGGTACGTCCACCCGGCCTCCCGCATGCCCACTATACGCCCTCGCTCAAAGTCCGTCAACTGCACATACAGTTCACGTCCACGCTGTCGCGGCATGCTACCAGTGTTAAAGACTGCGATGGAGCTCCGTATGCCACGGCAAACTGGCTGACAGTGACGGCGGCGGTGCACAAATGCTGCGCAGCTAGCGCCATTCGACGGCCAACACCGCGGTTCCTGGTGTGTCCGCTGTGCCGTGCGTGTGATCATTGCTTGTACATTTCTTTACATAGTTCAGCCTATCTCTTCGTGGACTTCGTTTTGAGAATTCGTAGCTGATACATGTCATGAATGGATTCAGAACACATGAATTTTCGGTACTGTACGTACAGAATAAAGAAACTTTGGCAAATACACACTTCCGTCTCTTAATGGTCACCGAAAAATAAATTTGAGTTGTATTCATGGAAATACATATTTGCGTAATTAGTAAATGGAAAGAATTTATGTGAATGATAATACAAAACGATATGCGTTATGATTATCTGAGACCACATACTATATTCATGAATATATTATCATGCTATAATTTAATTATTGAGTAAATTAGATAATATTCAGTTTTATGAAATACTTTTAATTATCCATGTGAAAAAAATTAGAATCGTAAGCAGAGCGGTTTCTAACCGAAACGTTGTGATCCGTATGTAACATATACAATGGCTCCACAAAAATGTATTAAAGTGTTCTTCAGTGTTCAAACATGACGATAGCTCAACTCCAAATTTTCTAAAACCGAGGCGTAGTGACATAACCCCTGTATGAACACGTTTAGGTAGACTAAACTGCTTAGCTTCGTCGTAGGATCGCCGTACCCTGAAGAGGAACGGTATTCTGGAGTATTTTATCACGTCAGGCGTTATTCGTGCATGTGGTGGAAGTATTTTCTAACATTATCTCGCAGTCTAATACGTCGAGTTGTCTGTATCGCACCAATCGTATTGCAATCTAAGACTACGAAGAAATTATCCGACAGTGACGGAACTGACGTCCAGACTGGTCCCTCACATCTTCTATCGGATACAGATATGGGAATCCTGCTCGTCACGGGAGTACCTCAAATTCATGCAGACAGATCGTAGAGACAGTTGCAACATATGGGCGAACATTGTCCTCTTCAAAACTGACACGATGATACTATCACATGAGATATAACACATGAGAACGGAGAATGTCCATGCAATACCGTTGTGCCCTATGCGTTCCCTCCATCACTACCTGGAGTACCTTGAAGTCATACTCAGTGGTTCTCCACACCATGATACCAGTAGTAACACCGTAGTGCCTCTGCAAAACATTGAAAGAATGGGGCCTCCGTCTAGTTCGCCGCCCGCAATAGTTCTTCTGGGTGTGCAGAACCGTTATTCATCGCTGAACACACTATACCGCCAGGCATCAGAAGTTCATACTTCCCTAGTGCAGCTGCTCCTAGTTCCCGGTCACTGGTGTGGATGACTCAGAATATTGTAGGGACTCCATCAGTTGCTCTCGGGTGCCGGGAGCACTTGTGAAGGGGCTACTACGTGTCTGGTGCACGATACAGCGATCCTATACAGTCCAACGTCGGGCGAATCTCACATCCGAATGCCCCATAAATTTGGATATTGCACAATCCGACCAGCTGACCAAATGGAGAGCAACAATAAGACCATTTTAAAACTATATTAAATATACTCGCAGTTGCGAAAATGAACAGCCATCAGCATTATAGAGGAACGGGACAATGAAGATTTGTTCTGGACCGGGACTCTAATCCTTATTTCCCGCTTATCGCGAGTGCTCCCCTTACCATTTGGCTGTCCGAGTATCACTCATGGCAGAACTCAAACTTCCATATGTTTTCAGCCATGTGTCTACATCTTATACTCGTACATCCATTACATAAATACCCGAACAGGGAAGACATTTGGCTTGAAAGTCGATTGCCCGGTGTCAACAGATAAATACGATATATCCTGTGTTATTCAGAAATACGGCGCAAAGTGAATATGCGGATGCATGGGTTTTTAAGCTTCCAATAAAAATTTATCTCTCTAAATGATAATACAGAATATTCCTTTTTCAAATATTTTCTGCTCGTATACCGTGTGCTTAGATATCGTATTCAATAGATCAATAGCACTGTGCTGACTGTTGTTTGGCCCTGTGTCGTGCATGCGGACAGTGTCCTGGAATAAAAATTAAAACTTGTGAAAAACTGAATTTGAAACAATGAAAATTAATCTAATTAATTACCAAAAACAACTATTTTTATACTCAGTGAAAACTATTTCATTGAAACTCAATATTGAAATATGTTATGAAAGTTGTGTGACATGAAGTGCAGCCAGCCGCTGTGGCCGAGCTTCAGTCCGGAACCGCGATGCTGCTGCGGTCACTGGTTCGAATCCTGCCTCGGGCATGGATATGTCTGATGTGCTTAACTTAGTTAGGTTTAAGTAGTTCTAAGTCTAGAGGACTGATGACCTGAGATGTTAAGTCCCGTAGTGCTTCGACCCATTTGAACCATTTTTGAATATGAAGTGCAGTTTCTGATCTAAAGTACACACAAAAATAAAATACTGCTCTACTCGGAAGAAAAATAGCTGTTTAAGATTACCTATATTGTTCACTGTAAATTAATGTGCTTGGTGATCACAGCACCTGATAATTCGGAATAAAAAATGGTTTTTTGCTTGTCAGTAACAATCTGTGGCAGCATGTGTTGTAAGATGCAATGCACACAAGGCGACATATAAGTAACTTTACTGAAAATGGTGAAGAAGGGTTTTAATTTAAGGAATATTCCTTTTTAAAAAAATTTCTGCTCGTATAACGTGTGCTTAGATATCGTATTCAATAGCTGAATAGTACTATTGAAATATTGAACTGTGATTGTCGAAACAGACTATGCGGCATAAGAAGACCCTTACAATTACAAAATTCTCTCAGTACAAAATACAGATATTCAAACCAACAGCGTTATTTGTGGCATAACGGAAACAAAGAGATCAAATTAAAGCTAATCATGAATGTTATTTGTTATCTGAGGGACAAAGATTTCCCTCACTTCATAGTTGTGACAGACTAAGGTTTCACACTTGCACATGCATTGGTTGCCTTGAAAAACTCCTCCAAAAGATCTTGTCCATCAATAGAATCAATAACTTGTATTTATAAAAATGTTTTCATTTCTGTAATAAAGTATTCCATATAAATTCTCTCAGATTCAAAAATACTAATTCTTCTTCCCTAAAATCTCAACAGCTCGCTACTATGCCTCAAATAAGAATGCCTCAGCGCTGCAAAACTGACTGGCAAACAAGCAAACCACAGATAAACTTAAACACAGGGTCAAGGATATTATTCACTTCTCTTGCAGTGCGTTCATTCATCTTTGTCCCAGTACCGTAAAAGTGAATTATTTACAGACGTGGAAACGAACCTTACATTATCCCCTGCTCCCAGAAAAAACTAATACTGGTTGTCCTAGCTGTGGTAAGGCAAGGATAGCGGCCTTTATGAAAAAATTAAAAAGAAGATAGTGCAATAGGCTCCAGTTATAAATAACATAACAAGTGTTAGGACTTCAGGTTACAAAATGAACAAGAGAGTGCTCTGAATTGCATTGTACGTATGAAGATTGTCTTTCCACAGGGAGGAAGCACACACACTATTTGACGAGTTTTGTACATTGTAGGCTAAATATTGCATCTTATGACCGACGAAAATTTGACGTAATGTCTCATACCATTAATCTTGAGTCTAATACGGGAATACAACTGAAAGAGAAGTGTTGCATCGCTTAGCACCAACGAAGATACTGTTTGATGTTTCTTGTCATTAATCCTATGGCGAAGAAAGGAAATGCAACTGGCACAATACTGACAAATTTCTTGAAGCACTGATGATGTTATATCACTGATAGACTCACTAAGACAATTGACAGTCCAACATTCTGAAGATGGCAGTAAATGTAGAATCAAATATGAGCAGACAAAGGGAAATAATCCTCTGTTGTCAACTCATATGTACATTTGATGTCTCGTAGGTATCTTCGCAGGCAGTACTATTATTTCATTAAAGTGTATGCAAAAATCAGTTAAATGCCAGTAAAGTTCATTGATTTTTTTTACAATACATTACAAAAATCTGAACTGGACATGCAGCATTTTCTCTGTAAAAATGACCTACGAATATCTACACTACTGGCCATTAAAACTGCTACACCAAGGAGAAATGCAGATGATAAACGAGTATTCATTGGACAAGTATATTACACTAGAACTGACATGTGATTACATTTTCACGCAATTTGGGGGCATAGATCCTGAGAAATCAGTACCCAGAACAACCCCATCTGGCCGTAATGACGGCCTTGATACGCCTAGGCATTGAGTGAAACAGAGCTTAGATGGCATGTACAGGTACAGCTGCCCATGCAGCTTCAACACGATACCACAGTTCATCAAGAGTAGTGACTGGCGTATTGTGTGGAGCCAGTTGCTCGGCCACCATTGACCAGACGTTTTCAATTGGTGAGAGATCTGGAGAATGTCCTGGCCAGGGCAGCAGTCGAACATTTTCTTTATCCAGAAAGGCCCGTACAGGACCTGCAACATGGGGTCGTGCATTATCCTGATGAAATGTAGGGTTTGGAAGGGATCGAATGAAGGGTAGAGCCATGGGTCGTAACACATCTGAAATGTAACGTCCAGTGTTCAAAGTACCGTCAATGCGAACAAGAGGTGACCGAGACGTGTAGCCAATGGCACCCATACCATTACGGCGGGTGATACCCCAGTATGGCGATGACGAATACACGCTTCCAATGCGCGTTCACCGCGATGTCGCCAAACACGGATTCGACCATCTACATCTACATCCATACTCCGCAAGCCACCTGACGGTGTGTGGCGGAGGGTACCTTGAGTACCTCTATCGGTTCTCCCTTCTATTCCATCCTCGTACTGTTCGTGGAAAGAAGGATTGTCGGTATGCCTCTGTGTGGGCTCTAATCTCTCTGATTTTATCCTCATGGTCTCTTCGCGAGATATACGTAGGAGGGAGCAATATACTGCTTGACTCTTCGGTGAAGGTATGTTCTCGAAACTTTGACAAAAGCCCGTACCGAGCCACTGAGCGTCTCTCCTGCAGAGTCTTCCACTGGAGTTTATCTATCATCTTTCGCGATTACTAAATGATCCTGTAACGAAGCGCGCTGCTCTCCGTTGGATCTTCTCTATATCTTCTATCAACCCTATCTGGTACGGATCCCACACTGCTGAGCAGTATTCAAGCAGTGGGCGAACAAGCGTAGTGTAACCTACTTCCTTTGTTTTCGGATTGCATTTCCTTAGGATTCTTCCAATGAGTCTCAGTCTGGCTTTACCGACGATCAACATTATATGATCATTCCATTTTAAATCACTCCTAATGCGTACTCCCAGATAATTTATGGTATTAACTGCTTCCAGTTGCTGACCTGCTATTTTGTAGCTAAATGATAAATGATCTATCTTTCTGTGTATTCGCAGCACATTACACTTGTCTACATTGAGATTCAATTGCCATTCCCTGCACCATGCGTCAATTCGCTGCAGATCCTCCTGCATTTCAGTACAATTTTCCATTGTTACAATCTCTCGATACACCACAGCATCATCCGCAAAAAGCCTCAGTGAACTTCCGATGTCATCCACAAGGTCATTTATGTATATTGTGAATAGCAACGGTCCTATGACACTCCCCTACGGCACACCTGAAATCACTCTTACTTCGGAAGACTTCTCTGCATTGAGAATGACATGCTGCGTCCTGTTATCTAGGAACTCCTCAATCCAATCACACAATTGGTCTGATAGTCCATATGCTCTTACTTTGTTCATTAAACGACTGTGGGGAACTGTATCGAACGCCTTGCGGAAGTCAAGAAACACGGCATCCACCTGTGAACCCGTATCTATGGCCCTCTGAGTCTCGTGGACGAATAGCGCGAGCTGGGTTTCACATGACCGTCTTTTTCGAAACCCATGCTGATTCCTACAGAGTAGATTTCTAGTCTCCAGAAAAGTCATTATACTCGAACACAATACGTGTTCCAAAATTCTACAACTGATCGACGTTAGAGATATAGGTCTATAGTTCTGCACATCTGCTCGACGTCCCTTCTTGAAAACGGGATGACCTGTGCCCTTTTCCAATCCTTTGCAACGCTACGCTCTTCTAGAGACCTACGGTACACCGCTGCAAGAAGGGGGGCAAGTTCCTTCGCGTACTCTGTGTAAAATTGAACTGGTATCCCATCAGGTCCAGAGGCCTTTCCTCTTTTGAGCGATTTTAATTGTTTCTCTATCCCTCTGTCGTCTATTTCGATATCTACCATTTTTTCATCTGTGCGACAATCTAGAGAAGGAACTACAGTGCAATCTTCCTCTGTGAAACAACTTTGGAAAAAGACATTTAGTATTTCGGCCTTTAGTCTGTCATCCTCTGTTTCAGTACCATTTTGGTCACAGAGTGTCTGGACATTTTGTTTTGATCCACCTACCGCTTTGACATAAAACCAAAATTTCTTAGGATTTTCTGCCAAGTCAAAACATAGAACTTTACTTTCGAATTCATTGAACGCCTCTCGCATAGCCCTCCTCACACTACATTTCGCTTCGCGTAATTTTTGTTTGTCTGCAAGGCTTTGGCTATGTTTATGTTTGCTGTGAAGTTCCCTTTGCTTCCGCAGCAGTTTTCTAACTCGGTTGTTGTACCACGGTGGCTCTTTTCCATCTCTTACGATCTTGCTAGGCACATACTCATCTGCCGGCCGAAGTGGCCGTGCGGTTAAAGGCGCTGCAGTCTGGAACCGCAAGACCGCTACGGTCGCAGGTTCGAATCCTGCCTCGGGCATGGATGTTTGTGATGTCCTTAGGTTAGTTAGGTTTAACTAGTTCTAAGTTCTAGGGGACTAATGACCTCAGCAGTTGAGTCCCATAGTGCTCAGAGCCATTTGAACCATACTCATCTAACGCATTATGTACGACGGTTTTGAACTTTGTCCACTGATCCTCAACACTATCTGTACTTGAGACAAACCTTTTGTGTTGAGCCAACAGGTACACTGAAATCTGCTTTTTGTCACTTTTTCTAAACAGAAAAATCTTCCTACCCTTTTTAATATTCCTATTTACGGCTGAAATCATCGATGCCGTAACCGCTTTATGATCGCTGATTCCCTGTTCTGCGTTAACTTTTTCAAATAGTTCGGGTCTGTTTGTCACCAGAAGGTCTAATATGTTATCGCCACGAGTCGGTTCTCTGTTTAACTGATCAAGGTAGTTTTCAGATCATCAAGGAATTACCTCGTATGTACTTACATTTAGAGGCACCGTCGCCTTCAGCTTTGAGCGCTATAGCGTCGTTGTATGATGTTTCCGGACATGAGTTCCCACGTAAAACTTCGTCTACTGAGTCCCCTCTGACAACATATAGAAATCTATAACATGGATTCTGAAACAACCGGTAGATGCTTTCTGATCGCTCTGATTTTTGTGATGCTGTAAACAAAACCTGGATTCATCTGAAAAAAAGGACGTTTTGCCATTCGTGCGTCCAGGTTCGTCGTTGAGTACACCATCGCAGGCGCTCCTGTCAGTGATGCAGCGTCAAAGGTAACCGCAGCCATGGTCACCGAGCTGATAGTCCATGCTGCTGCAAACGTCGTCGAACTGTTCGTGCAGATGGTTGTTGCCTTGCAAACGTCCCCATCTGTTGCTGCACCATCCGTTACAGCCACGTGGATAAGATGCCTGTCATCTCGACTGCTAGTGATACGAGGCCGTTGGGATCCAGCATGGCGTTCCGTATTACCCTCTTGAATCCACCGATTCCATATTCTGCTAACAGTCATTGGATCTCGACCAACGCGAGCAGCAATATCCGGATACGATAAACCGCAATAGCGATAGCCTACAACCCGACCTTTATCAAAGTCGGATACGTGATGGTACGCATTTCTCCTCCTTACACGAGGCATCACAACAACGTTTCACCAGGCAACGCCGGTCAACTGCTGTCTGTGTATGAGAAATCGGTTGGAAACTTTCCTCATGCCAGCACGTTTTACATGTCGCCACAGGCGCCAACCTTGTGTGAATGCTCTGAAAAGCTAATAATTTGCATATCACAGCATCTTCTTCCTGTCGGTTAAATTTCGCGTCTGTAGCACGTCATCTTCGTGGTGTAGCAATTTTAATGGCTAGTAGTGCATGTGAAATTACCAAAACAATACGATGCTTTCATATACAGCAAAAATATGACCTTGTTCATAGTGAACACGTCAAGTGATACAAGAGCGGTGCATGACAAAGTAAGATAAACTTTATATACAGAACATGAATATCTGTAGATCACAAAAATCAGAGCGATCAGAAAGCATCTACCGGTTGTTTCAGAATCCATGTTATAGATTTCTATATGTTGTCAGAGGGGACTCAGTAGACGAAGTTTTACGTGGGAACTCATGCCCGGAAACATCATACAACGACGCTATAGCGCTCAAAGCTGAAGGCGACGGTGCCTCTAAATGTAAGTACATACGAGGTAATTCCTTGATGATATTACAAACTTTCGAGGATGATGGAGATAGTTAAATATGTCAATGAGGTAATGGTCCCTGGTCCGGAAACGAACGATTCGAAAGCTACATTCGGAAATCATTCTGAAATCTCTGGCAGTGGAATACATGTATCAATACTGTTCTTGCTATGAATGTAGGAGATATTACTTTCAGAGGAGGTAGTAAGAGCAAAGACAAGAGAAAATATTTAATAAACATGAGTTCTTAAACGCATACCTGAAGAAAAATGAGCACTTGTTCATCTTCACTAGTGTAAAATATATCTCTTCCACTGATCCAAAGGTATGTATCATGGAACCCATTTTTGCCACACATTTTTTATTGTTTTGGTCTAGGCTACCACCTCTGAAAGTTTCCTATACTACAGTCACAGAAACAACAGTACCAGTGCACGCAATCCACTGTCAGAGGTTTTAGAATGACTTATGAATGTAACTTTCGACTCGTTCGTTTCCTATACAAGGACGCATCTATCTTTGTCCATCATCCTCGAAAGTTTGCAGCATCATGACAGAATTACCTTGTATACAGGGTGGTCCATTGATAGTGACCGGACTAAGTGTCTCACGAAATAAGCATCAAACGAAAAAACTACAATCCACGAAACTCGTCTAGCTGGAGGGGGAAACCAGATGGCGCTATGGTTGGCCCGCTAGATGGCGCTACCATAGGTCAAACGGATATCAACAGCGTTTTTTTTAAATAGGAGCCCTCGTTTTTATTACATATTCGTGTAGTACGTAAAGAAGTATGAATGTTTTAGTTGGACCACTTTTTTCGCTTTGTGATTGATGGCGCTGTAATAGTCACAAACGTGTAAGTACGTGGTATCACGTAAGATTCCGCCAGTGCGGACGGTATTTGCTTCGTGATACATTACCCGTGTTAAAATGGACCGTTTACCAATTGCGGAAAAGGATGATATCGTGTTGATGTACGGCTATTGTGATCAAAATGCCCAACGGGCGTGTGCTGTTTACGCTGCTCGGTATCCTGGACGACAATCATCCAAGTTTCCGGACCGTTGGCCGGATAGTTACGTTAGTTAAGGAAACAGGAAGTGTTCAGCCACATGTCAAACGTCAACCACGACCTGCAACAAATGATGATGCCCAAGTAGGTGTTTTAGCTGCAATCGTGGATAATCCGCACATCAGTTGCAGACAAATTGCGCGAGGATCGGGAATCTCAAAAGCGTCGGTGTTAAGAATGCTACATCAACATCGATAGCATCCGTACCATCTTTATATGCACCAGTAATTGCATGGCGACGACTTTGAACGTCGTGTATACTTCAGCCACTGGGCACAAGAGAAATTACTGGACAATGACAGATTTTTTGCACGCGTTCTATTTAGCGACGAAGCGTCATTCACCAACAGCGGTAACGTAAACCGGCATAATATGCACTATTGGGCAACGAAAAATCCTCGATGGCTGCGACAGGTGGAACATTAGCGACCTTGGAGGGTTAATGTATGGTGCGGCATTATGGGAGGAAGGATAATTGGCCCTCATTATATCGATGCAATCTAAATGGTGCAATGTACGCTGATTTCCTACGTAATGTCCTACCAATGTTACCACAAGATGTTTCACTGCATGACAGAATGCCGATGTACTTTCAACATGATGGATGTCCGGCATATAGCTCGCTTGCGGTTGAAGCGGTACTGAATAGCATATTTCATGACAGGTGGATTGATCGTCGAAGCATCATACCATGGCCCGCACGTTCACCGTATCTGACGACCCCGTATTTCTTTCTGTGGGGAAAGTTGAAGGATATTTGCTCTCGTGATCCACCGACAACGCCTGACAACATGCGTCAGCGCATTATCAGTGAAAGTGCGAACATTACATAAGGCGAACTACTCGCTGTTGAGAGGAATGTCGTTCCACGTATTGCCAAATGCACTGAGGTTGACAGACATCATTTTGAGCATTTACTGCATTAATGTGGTATTTACAGGTAATCACACTGTAACAACATGCGATCTCAGAAATGATAAGTTCACAAAGGTACATGTATTACATTGGAACAACTGAAATAAAATGTTCAAACGTACCTATGTTCTGCATTCCAATTTAAAAAACCTACCTGTTACCAACTGTTCGTCTAAAATTGTGAGCCATATGTTTGTGACTTTTACAGCGGCATCTATCGCAAAGCGAAAAAAGTGGTCCAACTAAAACATTCATATTTCTTTACGTACTACACGAATATGTAATAAAAAATGGGGGTTCCTATTTAAAAAAACGCAGTTGACATCCGTTTGACCTATGGCAGCGCCATCTAGCAGGCCAACCATAGCGTCATCTGGTTTCCCCCTTCAAGTTAGACAAGTATCGTTCTTTGTAATTTTTGCGTTTGACGCTTATTTCGTGAGATATTTGGCCCGGTCACGATCAATGGACCACCCTGTATACACACATTTACAGGTGACATGGCCTATAACTTTGACACTCTGTAATATCGCTGGATGACGTTTCTGGACACGGGTTCCTGGTTCCTATGTGACACTTGATCAACTAAGTCCCTTCCACAACCTCTAGAAGTGCATAACGTGAATTGTGAGACACCCTCTCTATACACAAATAATTATGCAATATTATGGGCAAGGTACAATAGTAAATTTTAACAAGAAACGCAACTGACAGAACATTAGTGCTTTCTAATGGTGACAAATGGCTATGAAAATATACAAGAAAATCTAGTATACATACGAAAATGGGTCTCATGTTGCCTTGTTACTCACTAAATGTCTCGTAACCCAGAACTAACGACTAAGATGTGAAACATAGATACAGTGGCAATAAAAATACATCCTTGAAAAACACACACACATAACGTAAGATCAAAAAGATGTATAAATCAGAAATAAAAGACAAACAAAACAATGTATCAGAGTTTATGTAAAGGAAAGGTAAAGTGAACTGTGTGCACTTCAAACTCAAATTATCAGTCAGTGGTCTGATATTTTATCCTAGTGTCAGATACTGCAGTAATATACTGATCGTTCTCTTCTGTGTGCATACTTAATGAATGTATACTTTCGCCAATACCTCATATTTTTCTCACAGTACCTTGCATCTCAGTTTACCTCAGAAAACACCGTATTCACGTTATAATATGTTTCATGTCAGTTTACTTGCCAAAAATCATCTTGTCAATTTATCTGCCGAAAACATCACATTCAAAGTTGTTTCAGGAATTCCGTTATCACACATCATAACCACACAATATAATCATTATTCAACCTGCCTATACTCATTTATATTTTCACATTTCAATCAACATCTCTGTTCACCCAAAGCATATATGCAGTTTTTTTGACTTGCCAATTCATACATTTTAGTGCTTCCATTCCTCTGTACTCATTTCTTTCTCATTTACAGGTGCACCTGCAATATTCTCAATTTACTGCGTTCTTGTGTACACATTTTATAATTCTCTAACAGTAAATGCTAATTCAAAGAGAGTTCTCACAAAACTATAGGCGCGCATTATACATATATTCAGGAATTGGACAGAGAGAGGAAGGGATTCACAGAGAACGGGAAGAGGAGGAAATGTTCAGAGAGAGGGCGGAGGAAGAGATGGGCAGAGAGAAGGGGGAAGGTAATGGACGAAGCGATGTGGAGGAACAGATGGACAGAGAGGGAGAGGAGAATAATCACAGAGATAGGTGAGAGAATGTCATGGACAGAGAGAGGGGGAGTTGGAGATGGACAGAGAGAGGTGTAGGAGCAAATGGACAGAGTGTAGGTAGGGGAGAAAGACAGAGTGAGGGGAGAGGAGTAGATGAACAATGAAAGACAGAGAAGGAGGTGTACGAAGTGAGGAGGAGGGGAAGATTAACAGTGAGTGGTGGGAGGGGGAGATGAATAGAGAGAGGAGGGACTGAAAAAGTGGAAAGGAGGAGATGGATTAACAGACGACTGGAAAAAACATATATTCCTGGGCAATGCTGGATACTCAGCCCGTTAGTTGATAACGCTCTAAACACGTTTAATGAAATTAAGTACATCTACATCTACATCCATACTCCGCAAGCCACCTGACAGTGTGGGGCGGAGGGTACCCTGAGTACCTCTATCGGTTCTCCCTTCTATTCCAGTCTCGTATTGTTCGTGGAAAGAAAGATTGTCGGTATGCTTCTATGTGGGCTCTAATCTCTCTGATGTTATCCTCATGGTCTCTTCGCGAGATATACGTAGGAGGGAGCAATATACTGCTTGACTCTTCGGTGAAGGCATGTTCACGAAACTTCAACAAAAACCCGTACCGAGCTACTGAGCGTCTCTCCTGCAGAGTCTTCCACAGGAAGATCCTAAATGATCCTGTAACGAAGCGCGCTGCTCTCCATTGGATCTTCTCTATCTCCTCTATCAACCCTATCCGGTACGGATCCCACACTGCTGAGCAGTATTCAAGCAGTGGGCGAACAAGCGTAGTGTAACCTACTTCCTTTGTTTTCGGATTGCATTTCCTTAGGATTCTTCCAATGAATCTCAGTCTGGCATCTGCTTTACCGACGATCAACTTTATATGATCATTCCATTTTAAATCACTCCTAATGCATACTCCTAGATAATTTATGGAATTAACTGCTTCCAGTTGCTGACCTGCTATTTTGTAGCTAAGTGATAAGGGAACTATCTTTCTATATATTCGCAGCACATTACACTTGTCTACATTGAGGTTCAATTGCCACTCCCTGCACCATGCGTCAATTCGCTGCAGATCCTCCTGCATTTCAGTACAATTTTCCATTGTTACAACCTCTCGATACACCACAGCATCATCTGCAAAAAGCCTCAGTGAACTTCCGATGTCATCCACAAGGTCATTTATGTATATTGTGAATAGCAATGGTCCTATGACACTCCTCTGCGGCACACCTGAAATCACTCTTACTTCGGAAGACTTCTCGCCATTGAGAATTACATGCTGCGTTCTAGGTGCACCTGCAATATTCTCAATTTGCTGCTTCTAGCTTACGACTAAGACATGATAAGCCATAAATTGGCCAACTGGAAACAGTCACGATGTGAGCTATTTCTGGTCAATTATTGGTTCAGTTTCATCACTGGACTAGAACAGTTCTTTGTAACAACTTGAATAGATAAGCAAGCACGAACTGTACAACACGACTTCGGTTTTTCAAGACGTAGCAAAAATCATGAAACACTCTGATTAATCCCTACAAGAAATAATTTCAAAACCTTTCGCTCCACTATGTTCCTTGAGCATTGGTTACATACTGGGAGTGGGGTTCGCATTTACTGAAGCAAGGTAATTGCTGTTCTCTTGTACAGTCAAGATATCTCACTTAAGTGTTGGTCTAGGTATGTTTGAATCGTCCACGTTATCAAAATTTCGACATCTGTGTGGATTTTTACAACCAAAAATGACACATATACTTCAGACACTGTGTTGGTAAGACAGTTGCAAGCCGTGGATGGATTATTAATAACCAAGTGAGGGCTGTAACCTTCTATCGGTACGAAGCAGCTTTTAGAACGTATAAAGGCACGCGGTTAAAGTGCATCCATTAATATTTACATTCATAATACTCTTTACAACTCCTGCCTGAAAAATTTTAGTAAAGTCTGGCATATGCACCAGTTATGACTGCACATTACAATTACAGAGTGTTAAATAAGATATGTGTTTCTTGTATGAAACTCTTTTGAGTCACATTGTGTTCCTAAAATATTTGCTATGCTACAGAAAAGACTTGCATATCAGTCTCACATACTGCATCTTCACACACTCTACGGCGTGCTATATATTCTCTACTTTACATCAGATTATTTACATACAACTGTATGTACTCTGAAACAATGGAAGTCTTTTAAATGATTATTTATACCAATATTGATCATACATTTGTACGTTACGTCATATGCGCTGAAGTTCCTTGTATTCGATATCGAGGTTGAGATTGTAAATAACTACTAAACTGAGTCCATATAATTTCTGAATAGATTGTAGGTAGCGTTTTCTCTGTATCTGCAGCAAAAGAAAAGAGTACAATCAACATCTTGATCCTGTCCACTTTATAGAGATTTGTGTGAAAGATACGTTGGTTGATTTGGGGGAGGGGACCAAACAGCGAGGTCATCCGTCCCATCGGATTAGGGATGGATGGGAAAGGAAGTCGGCCGTGCCCTTTCAGGGGAGCTATCACAGCATTTGCCTGACGCTATTTAGGGAGATCACGGGAAGCCTAAATCAGGATGGCCGGAGGCGGGTGTGAACTGTCGTCCTGCAGAATTCGAGTCCAGTGTTACTCGTGTGTGTGTCATGTATGTTTAAATCGTCCACGACAGGGCCTGAGCCGTGTACCTGCCACTGAAAACATTCCGAATTATTTTGGAATGATCTATATTTTCTGATGATATACAGGGTGAGTTACCTAACATTACCGCTGGATATATTTCACAAACAACATCAAATACTGACGAATCGGTTCCACAGACCGAACGTGAGGAGAGGGGCTAGTGTAATTGGTTAATACAAACCATAAACAAAGGCACGGAAGTACGTTTTTTAACACAAACCTATGTTTTTTTAAATGGAACCCCATTAATTTTGTTAGCACATCTCAAAATATAAACAAATACGTAATCAGTCCTGTTTGTTGCATTGTAAAATGTTCATTAACATCCGGAGATATTGTAACCTAAAGTTGACGCTTGAGTATCACTCCTCCGCTGTTCGATCGTGTGTATCGGAGAGCACCGGATTACGTAGGGATCCAAAGGGAACGGTGATGGACCTTAGGTACAGAAGAGACTGGAACAGCACATTACGTCCACATGCTAACACCTTTTTGTTGGTCTTTTTCACTGATGCACATGTACATTACCATGAGGAGTGAGGTACATGTACACACGTGGCTTCCGTTTTCAATTACGGAGTGGAATAGAGTGTGTCCCGACATGTCAGGCCAGTAGATGTTCAATGTGGTGGCCATCATTTGCTGCACGCAATTGCAATCTCTGGCGTAATGAATGTCGTACACGCCGCAGTACATCTGGTGTAACGTCGTCGCAGGCTGCCACAATACGTTGTTTCATATCCTCTGGGGCTGTAGGCACATCACGGTACACATTCTCCTTTAACGTACACCACAGAAAGAAGTCCAAAGGTGTAAGATCAGGAGAACGGGCTGGCCAAATTATGCGTCCTCCACGTCCTATGAAACGCCCGTCAAACATCCTGTCAAGGGTCAGCCTAGTGTTAATTGCGGAATGTGCAGGTGCACCATCATGCTGATACTACATACGTCGACGCGTTTCCAGTGGGACATTTTCGAGCAACGTTGGTAGATCATTCTGTAGAAACGCGATGTATGTTGCAGCGGTTTGGGCCCCTGCAATGGAGTGAGGACCAATGAGGTGATCGCCAATGACTCCGCACCATACATTTACAGTCCACGGTCTCTGTCGCTCTACCTGTCTGAGCCAGCGAGGATTGTCCCCGGACTGGTAATGCATGTTCCGCAGATTCACTGCCCCGTGGTTTGTGAAACCCGCTTCATCGGTAAACAGGTAGAACTTGAACGCATTCTCTGTTAATGCCCATTGACAGAATTGCACTCGATGATTAAAGTCATCACCATGTAATTGTTGATGTAGCGACACATGAAACGGGTGAAAGTGATGACGATGCAGTATGCGCATGATATTGCTTTGACTCAGTCCACAGGCTCTCGCAATGTCCCGTGTACTCATGTGTGGGTTCATGGCAACAGTAGATAACACACCAACTGCATCCGCTTCTCCTGTGACGGGCCTGTTACTGACCCGTTTGCGTGCTTCGACCATACCTGTTGCATACAGTTGGCGGTAGATGTTCTGCAATGTGCGGCACGTTGGATGCTCTCTGTCCGGGTACCGTTCTGCATACACCCTGCAGGCTTCAGCTGCATTTCGTCGACACTCGCCATAGATGAGTATCATCTCCGCCTTTTCAGAGTTCGAATACACCATGGTCACAGTTCTTACAACACTACACTATCACAGATGTCTGGTAACACGGTGTACTACAGTTGGTCTGCGTGCGGAGACGAATGCAGAATAACAATAGCAGCAAGCGCTACATGCGGACACTGCGACAGCTAGACCGAACCACAACAGTGCACTACAGCCACACTCGTAAACACGGTCGTCGTCGTAAACATGTCCCTGCAGATACTGCTCGCCGACCGTGGCCCGTGTTTGTTACAACACGCAACTGAACGTCGGAGGTTTCAAGGGTCAACTTTAATTTACAATATCTCCGGATGTAATTAACGTTTTACAATGCAACAAACGGCACTGATTACGTATTTGTTTATATGTTCAGATGTGCTAACAAAACTAATGGGGTTCCATTTAAAAAATACGTAGGTTTGTGCTAAAAAACATACTTCCCTGCATTTTTGTATGGTTTGTATTAAACAATTACACTAGCCCCTCTCCTCACGTTCGGTCTGTGGAATCGGTTCGTCAGTATTTGATGTGGTTTACGAAATATATCCACTGGTAACCTTAGGTGACTCACCCTGTATACACTGATAAATAGGTGTACAGTATTGTCTTCATAACCTATGCCATTTTGCCTATTCAATGCGTATAGTGCATTATTTCACTTTTTAACGTGAAACATAAAATAAAGAGATGGTATTATGTCGCTTCATTGAAATACATGACAAACTACTAATATGTCCAGCTGATCTGCCTTTTAGATACCTGGGATCTTTCTATAACCTTTTTTACCCTAATGGAAACAGCTGTCTTTCACCTACCTGTTACTCTTCATTGCGATTTGAAAATGTGCTATATGTAACGATTAATTTTCTTTGTATGCCGTCCCTAAGGAAAAAACTAATTTTCCATAAACAGTGATAGTTTATCGAAATTTTCGTTTTGCATACTTCATACTGTATTTTACACTATTCCAGCAAATTTTAGTTGTAATATGTGTTCCTCCGAATATAACTTGTGCATTCCAACATGAGCGCTCTAGAGTCTATAACGGGCAGTCAACTGAAAACGTGACAGATAAAAAAAACTAAATAAACTCTTTATCATTTCTAAACTAATCGCCTTCACTGTTAATACATGTATCCCACTGTATGACAAGACGGTCAGTGCGTTCATGGAAAAACGTTTGCCGTTGCCTACGGAACCATAACTGTAGGCAGGCATGCAAGTCTTCGTCCGAAGCAAATCTACGGCCACGAAAATCTGTGTTCTGGGCCCGCCCACATATTTCCTAGGAAGTTTCGTCTACCCTGCAGAACCTTCACCGGGAAACCCTGACATATCCTCCATACAGTTCCGATCTCTCCCCATGAGCTTCTCACATTTTTGGTGTTCCGAAGAAAGATACTCGAGGACGTCGAGTTGTTTCGGACCAAGAGGTGCACGCCTGGGCTCAATCATGGTTCCGTAGGCAACCACAAAAATTATTTCATGAAGGCACTGATCGTGTTGCCACATAGTGGAATGAATATATAAACATTTATGGCTATTACATTTAATGTAATAAACAGTTTACTTCTTTTTTCATCTGTCTCGTTTTCATTTTACTGACCCTTATAAAGAAGCACAACTTTTGCATTAAACCTCTACTGTAGCTTTTTCTCAGACATATAATGTTTGATGATCGAATATTCTCGCTTCCTCACTTAATAATAGAACCTACTGTGCAATTGCAGCAGGCCTTAAGTAGATATTTATGGTCGCTGTTCGAGCTGCTGGTACCGGCTATTACGTGAAACTGCCAAACACATATCTTTCAGTTCGGTACTCGGTGTCCAGTGCTCGGAGCTGCTTATACAAATCTCTCGTTACGTTGAGAGACAGACAAGAACAAGAACATTTGGCTGATTTTACATAAGAATGAATTTCAAGGTAACCACCAATCTTCCTATAAGAGATGTAAGGGATACAGAAATGTGTATCGTGAGGAAGGCCTACTTACTATGTACTGGTCGACATTTTACGACACGAAGCGCATCAGCAGGAACAAATGATGATCTTCACTTGCTCTGCAGAACACATTAGGCAACAAATATTTTGTGTAGGCCTGGGAGAGATGAGGGGATGAGAGTGTTTTGAATATCATTTATGTCATGGAATACTCTTAAGTTGCAGGGTTTTTAGGAAGAACAGATCTGTTCATGAAGTAAGAGTGGACATACTTGAATTTTGGGTGTAATATATTTTTGTTAACCACAATAATGTATTTAACTGTCTGCAGCTTCGTTTATTTAACACTTGAAAAAGTAAATATTACATTTTCTTCGATTACATAACTACGCCTTTTCAACTACATGTTGTGGCAACGATGTTTGTGTCAGACTTGTTATCTAGGAAATTGATTTCTTTCGAATTCAAATCAAGATGGTGATTCATCAAAGAATATCGTATATATCTAGTTTCGCACATTACGACCTGCATTTCGATAACATACTTCGGCCCTAGCTTCGCAAGAATACTGCTAAATATCTACCGCCGAACGAGTTTTTAGGCGTAGCGGTATTATATTGCACTGGTGCCCAAAATTAAAGCAGCAAACCACTTTTTCCCCGTCCTGTGTCTAATTCACGACATTATGAGGCAAACTGTTTACAGATGTCCGTTCGATCGTAATATACTCAGAAATAGCTTTCCGGTCAACGAATAACCACGCCAGCGATGACGTCAGGGCACCTATCTAACGGAGTACTGTTTGCTGGGTAGTCTAAATCCACACTCTCTGTGTAAAAAATCCTAGACGGTGCTGTATGGCACAGTGTAGACGCCTACCAGACTCTCTGCGGTGTAGGGACATAGGAAAAATGGAATAACGACAGTTATAAACTGAGGTGGCGGAATGGCTTAACGTAAATCGTTCTTTTGTTTTTCGGATGTGGTGGCAGTTAATAGAGACCGCAACTGCATTCCGAAGACCAGAGCCGGGCCGACCACGTGTGACATCAGAAAGAAATGACCGATATTTGGCTGTACGGGAACGACGGTACCGCCTTAGACTACACGGCACCTCGCATCTGGCCTCGCAGTATCCACTGGTCGTGTTGTATCGAGGCAAACGGTATACATAAGGCTTCGGCAGATTTCCTTTTATTGCCAGAGACCCGGTATATGTGTACTTCTGACACTTCTTCACAGAAGGGAACATCTAGATTTGAACAATCAACATGGCACCTGAACGGTGAAACAGTGGGCCATTATTCTTTCCGCAGAGTCCTGATTTAGTCCGGAGAGTGATTCTCGACGGATTCGCATCTGGAGAGACACAAACATTCTTGAAGGAGCCAGATATCAAAGAGGGTCCACGAGGGAATGAGCAGGGACCATGATTACCACTCGAACATCTCTTCATGAACTTGTGCGGTTGAATCGACAACGTTTAACTGCTGTCAGGTAATGTGACGAGATCTTAGGACCTCATGTGGGGTTATTGTGAGGTGTTGTGGGCTCAGATTTCGTACTGATGGACGATAATGCTCGAACTCAACGGCTGGTTGAAAGTTTCTAGGTACTGCAAAAATTTGCTTGCATGGCGTGGAATGCCCGCTCCTCCGATTTAAATGGTTCAAATGGCTCTGAGCACTATGGGACTTAACAGCTGTGGTCATCAGTCCCCTAGAACTACATTAAACCTAACTAACCTAAGGACATCACACACATCCATGCCCGAGGCAGGATTCGAACCTGCGACCGTAGCAGTCGCGCGGTTCCGGACTGCGCGCCTAGAACCGCGAGACCACCGCGGCCGGCTCCTCCGATTTAAATTCCGTAGAGTAAGTTTGGGATGCGCTAGAGACACGGGTTGCGTCACTTTAGCATTGCCAACCAATCACTTGCGAGGAGCTCTGAAGGAAGAATGTACATTATTGCCTCAAGATGAAATTGATGATACAATTTATAGGATGCTCCATCGTTGTCAGGCTTGTGCCGATTCCAGATGTGGTCACACCCCTACTGAGCACATTAACCAGTATTCAGAATGTGTCTAAATCCTTGAAGTTCGCAAAAACAAAGAATACAAGTAGCATATAGATATCGATCCTATCTCACATGGCTCGGTCCTAGTTGATCCCAGGCCAACCCAACTTATCGAGGACTGGTTTTTACGCCCTACTATAATTCAAATTTTTAGGTATTTTCATTTAAAAATGCCTATTTTACTATCAATTACTTACAAAATTAATAAAAATGAATTTTTTTCGAATCACGTCACCTATTATAAATTAATTTTTGTTTTCTCACAAAAGGTGAATGTAAGAAAATGAATTTAATATTTCTTATAAAAGGTGAACATAAAAAATAGATATAATGAATATGTCGAAAGTAAAAAATTTAATTAAATTCATTATCAAAAAGTACAATAATGTATCAAAAACGAGAATTAGGAACTGATTCAGTTTTTGTTGAAAATGATTCGGTTTTATAAAAATTTTGATAGCAGTGAAACATGACCCTTTAAAAATATCATTTCTCTTTTAAATTTTTAATCTATATAAATGAATAACTCTAGTATTGATTATACAAAGCTACCAAGTAGGTAAACTAAACCAAATTCAACTAAAATCGAATTAAGTAATGAACAGTTATGTAGTATTGATCAATGTTTAACTGACACACAAAAACGAAAGAGGGATATTCCAGTTGCGAAAATATTATGGGATATCTAACAAAAAAGATATTAAGTTCTGGGGTAAAAAAAAACTTGAAGATAGAATTTTGCCATTATTCTTAGCAGCATTGCCATATCACATGACTTTTAGTTGAGTTGCTAGTGGTTCAGCAGCAACTACAAATCCAGTTATAAACAAGAAAACATTTGCTAAAGAATTATAAGAACAGAAAAGACAATTTATCAATGAAAAGGAAAAGAAGTGGATGTGGAAAAAAATTTCGAAATTATAATCAAAAAATGTAATAATGCTTTACCTAATTTTTAAATAGAAGAACTTGCTACTGAATTAAATATTAAACATTTCCTGGCATTTTTATGACTGATGAATTACCTAATAACAAAAAAATTTATAATGTGGAATAGTCAGTTTAGATACTTCTGATCATCCTGATGCTCAATGGATTTCTTATTATAAGAAAAATTATATAAAATAGTTTGCTGATTCATTTGAGGGAAGTATACCAAACTAACTGTTAGGGAAAAATAACCTAAATTAGAATATCGAGAGAATACAAAACTTTGATAAAGTAATTTGTGGTAAATTGAGTCTGTCTGTTTTAAAATTGTTATTGGAGAATTTTAAATTTAATGCTATTTTGAATGCAATAAATGAACATTTTTGGAAACAAGCTTCAGACTAAAGATCACATGATGAATAGTTAGATAAATTTAGGAAACATAAAAATTTGTTAGAAACAACAATTGATCCCAAAATAGAATAACTAAATGACTTCATAAGGAATTATGCAACAATTTTAAAGCAGACTAAAGGATATATTGATTTTAAAGGTAGAAATTCATAAATGTAAATGATCTAGTAAGTGGTTATGATGCTGTTACTAGATAATACTTAAAAAAAAGAATACGTTGCAAAACCTAAATATAGGAAAAAATTTAACACAATTGGATAATCACTAAAGCACATTTTAATGAGAAAGTTACCCAAATTCAAAATCTAATTTTAGCACTATATCAACACATGTTGAGTGAATGGAAACCATTCATACAGACCTTCAATTTGTTTTAGATAGATGTAATAGGCTTGAATTTTCTTTTCTGACAGGAGAAGAACAGTAGAAACAGGATCAGATGAAGATAAATGTGATAAACTTACAGCAAACTTTGAATAAAGTTCTAAATTTGATGAAAATCATGTTGCTTATCTTATGAATAAAACAGAAATTGTCTGTAATAAAACCAACTATGTTGGTATGAGTGTACCTGATTTATCTAAAGAACTGGTATGTAATTTTCACTTTAGAATAATGACACAGATAATAAGGAAGATATTGATTTGTGTTATCAAGATACAGACAGTTATATCTACAAGATGAAAACTGAAGATTTTTATGATGACATAAAAACGACGATTGTTAAACTGGTACTAATAATTATCCTGAAGGTAATATTTAGGATATTCCACAAAAAAGGGAAGTTTTAGGAAACATGAAAGATGAATGCAATGGAAAGATAATCTAAGAATTTTGCGGTTTGAGAGCAAAAATGTATCCTGGTGATAAAACATAGAAAAAATCCAAAGGAGTTAAGAAATGTATTGGTAAAATCGGAATAAGGTTAAAAAATTATAAAGATTTTTGCTTAACAACAGAAAACAATACAGAAAATGTTATATGATTTGAAGTGAAAAATATGAATTATATACTATTGAAATAAATAAGAGAGCGTTGTGTCCTCATTATGACAAAAGACATATTTTCAAAAATAAAATAGGTACATCACCACATGGACATTACAAATTTTAAAAATGTAATAAAAATGTTTCTTTATACAAGGAGACTAATCAAATAAGTCAACACTGCAAGTGCCTCGAAAGAGATTAAAGAACTGTAAGAGTTACAGACAAATATGTTATATGATATTTATTTAAAAACTAGATTCAGAGCTTAATAATGAGTTTCAGATTATTTTACCAGATAGGACTTATAATTTTATTACTGAAATATAAAGGAATGAAGAAACTTAAAAATAGAAATAATGAATTTCATGATCTGGAATATACTCTGTCAATTTTTTTTCTTTTTTCAATTTTACTTTTCCTATTAAGGTTTATGCCTTTTAAATGGACAGTACCATACAGCTATAGCAGTGCAGTAATTTTATGCATTAAAAATATTAAAGAATTTTATAAAGATAAGTATTGAAAAGATGGATATTTTAATATACATAAAGAATATTGAAAATATATCACGAAATTAAAGTTACACTGGAAATCGTAGAATTGTAGTCAAGAGTCATCTCAAAATACATTTACAAACAACTGTTCATAAAAATCTTATGGCTGCTCAAGGAGTAAGAATTAGGAAAACTTTAGGACACGAATATATTTGTTATATTTATCATAATTCATTTTATTTACTTACTTACAATTGCCTCTTATAAATAGTATTAAATTTATATTCTAACATTCACCTTCTGTGAGAAAAAATAATTAATTCATAATAAGTTAACATGATACCAAAAAATATTCATTTCTATTAATTTTCCTGAGTAATATGCCTTCCTTAAAATGTGTGTTATAGTGGCATATAGATACTGGTCCTGGATAACTTAGGTCGTTCCTGGGGTAAGTCAGGAATGAACCAAGAGCTAGGGCCAGTATTTATATCCCACTAGCATATTTCTCTACCATTACTCATTTTGCAGTTGTTTACACTGTGTATCCTTTACTATCACCTGTTCACATTGTTTTATGGCAAAATAAACGCAACTTTGCAAAATTCCCTTTGTTGCTTTAATTTCGGACACTAGTGTGCACACAATAACCTACTCATGAATCAGTCTATCTATTAGTGAAAGCTGCATCAAAATCCCCACGGTATCTCTTATACTATCATTCACTTATAGAAATAAAAACGCAGTTGAGCACTTTAATACAGAAGTGGATGGATGTACATATATTCCACATCTCCTCCTAAGCAATTGGATGTATTTCCACCAAACTTGGTACACATATCACTTAACTTGGAAACAACTTCTGAGAGAGCAGGAACCACCTACCTCTCAAAAGGCTGGTTTGGGGTGGAAAAGGAGTGTAGCTTACAACGCGCAAATAGCCAGAATATATTCATGCAATATTTGAGAGAGAGAGATTTAATAATGACTTGCAACGAGCTTCATACATAATTTCGAACTTTTACTAGACTTTTCCTCGCCTGTCAGCCCCACAACATGTCGAAGTGAAAAGAGTTTACTGTTTACTACATCTTGGCTGCTCGTGCAGTAAAAGGCCGCAACAGGCACGACCTTTTGATTAATTTATTCTTGCTAGTAATACTGTTATCACTGGATGTAGCTGCAAAATTATATATCTGGACGACACACTGTTCAGGAAGTGTGACTTCATAAACATTGAGCTAAGTGAAAACGGAACTGCTGGGTGCAGTTCGCTAGAGATGCAGATTACTTATGTGTACAAATATGTGCGAAATATGATAAACATATGTGAAATGTATGTGACACGTGTGTACATGGGCAAATTCATAGGTAAAAAGCTGCGCTTAAACCAATGGACTGATTTCAACCAAACTTTGCGTGACAACGTACAGACAGACAGACAAACAGGGGAAGAAGGAGCTGGACACAGAAAAGGGAAGAATGAGATTGACTGAGAGAGTATAGATGGATGGACACAAAGAAAGAAAGAGGAGAAGGACCCTGATGCGATGAAGGCTTCTTATGTTCCTAAGAAAAAAATGGTTCAAATTGCGCTGGTCAGTGGTGGTTATCTTCAACATGATCGAAGTAAGTGAAATAAATGCATACATAATTTGGATGATGCTGGGTACGAACAAAAATGAGTAATTGAACATTCCTCATTAATTTAGGAAAGCAGCTAGCAGGGGTAAATAAATCTATGAATTCATTAGTAGCACCGGGTCCAGGAAGGGCAGTGAAACCACCAGCTAAAAAAAGGAGAAGATGTGCATACTGTGCAGAGAAGAAAGATAGAAAAAGTCGAATAATTAGTACAATTTAGAAGTACACCAGATCTATATGCTCAGAAAATTCTACTACTGTCTGCAGACAGTGGGCAAATTTGCATTAAGAATAGAAGCCACCAGTAAAAGTATAAAAATAGTGTTTTTTAAAATGTCAACTTCAAATAAATAAAATTATTTTAAACCTATTTATACCTCAAAAGTCGTTCACATTATAAGTAATCAAAAGAGTGTGTCACTTTAAACAACATGGGCATGACAGGCCAGACTACTGGGAAAACGCTACACAGACTTTCTGGCAAGCAGAGGGATAAAATTTGCTGTGAGGCACTCATCAGTGGATGGTAGCAGTTGTCATCCTGTGGGTGGAATCCCAACGTGAAATTACCTCCAGTACTAGTCTCGGTGCTCTGTGCTTCAAAACGAAATCTTCTACAAGAATTTTTGCAATATCCAAAGCTTTTGCAGTCGGTAGAGCTTTGGTGGCAGAACAGTGGGGGAGGTAATCAGTGCAGACTTTTATCCCTCGATTACCAATTGAAAACTTCAGGAACCATCTAAAGTACTCGATTACAAATCGGTGGAATGGTGCTGCTGCAGATGTGATTGGTACCAGATACCCCAGATTTAACTGTATCACGTGCTTACACCGTATGCGTTCCCTACTGAGAGTCATATCCTCTCTATAGGTTTGGTAAAGACCGGTCAAGTGAATATTATGCCTGATTCTCTCTATAGTCTTCACAAATCACAGGTGTTAGATCTTGTAGCATCATCGAAATAATTCGGGACAGCAGGCTGCAGATAAGCTGGGATGAGGAGCAATCTCGTACGTCTCACTGGATCATAATTCGCCTTTGGGAATTTGTGGTAAGGCTTTATGGGACCAAACTGCTGAGGTCATCAGTCCCTAAGCTTATGCACTACTTAATCTAACTTAACTTACGATAAAGACAACACACACACACCCATGCCCGAGGGAGGACTCGTACTTCCGATGGGGAGAGCTGCGCGGACTGTGACAAGGTGACCTGGACCGCGCGGCTACTCCGCGCGGCATAATTTGGCTTATTCTGTGCTCCAATTAATAACTGGATTTCTCCTTTGGTTGACTCTTCCGTTTTTAAGGCATCTGTGGTTTTCAGCAGTGCAGTAACTCCCCTCTGTTCAGCAGCAATGTCAATACAGCGACGACTGAGATTTCTTATGTACTACTATCTTCTGCCAAAGGATTACTAGGAAGGCAGCATTTGCTTTTATACACCACTTTGACATAGGACTCCTGAAGCATCAGTGCCCATCTCGTCAGTCTACAATTTCTTCAGCATAGAGAATGGTGGTTTGCCACAATGACGAATGTTTTGCCAAATAAATATGTCCGGAACTTGTTGTGGCCCATACAACTGCTAAACATTCTGTCTCTGTTGGAGGTTCATCTCGAAGTTATCGGGTACTCTGAAAGCAAAACCAGTCATCTTTTCTGAGTCTTCCTGCCGAGTTCGGCTGGTGGCTGTGGTTGGTAAACAAAGATCGATATACCTCTTCTTCAGTCTCCTATATTACCTCCTGAAGTGTCAGGTCGACATTCATAGTTGCGATATTTTGGTTACTCGGTACGACATCTCTGGCTGCCATACGCTACTCTCTCTCTTCTCTTTCTATCTGGTATATGAGACAGGCGCACTCACGGTGGTCATCCACAACTGCCGTAGTGACCACATTTCTTTACTCCGATTTTTTTCTGTGGCATTTCCTCTATGCGGTGGAATTAGATGATGAATTCTTCAGTCGCTATAGCACCCCTTAACTGAAGCACGTGGTACATGTCTTCCGCAACTCCTTTCATCAAGTGTGAGATTTCGTCAGCTGTCATATTTGGATTCACAGTGTGACATAGGATCAAAACATTCTGTATTAAGGACTGCTTCGTTTCCCCATTACTTTAGATCTTGTTCTTCTCCGGCCATCCTGATTTAGGTTTTCCGTGATTTTCCTAAATCGCTCCAGGCAAATGCCGGAATGGTTCCTTTGAAAGGGCACGGCCGACTTCCCTCTCCATCCTTCTCTAATCCGATGAGACCGATGACCTCGCTGTCTGGTCTCCTTCCACAAAGCAACCCAACCCTTGTTCTTCTGTTGTTCTTCCGCTAAGTGGATTTGTTTCTGTTTGTCTCCAGATGATTTCTTCAGTACGTCCATGAATTTATTCCAGTTGTTGAGCTTCTCTTCGCTGTTCTACAACCATTGTTGGGCTGTGTCCTCAAACTACACATGTGCCAAACACATCACGTCGTTCCACCTGTTGTGTTTGGTGTCTGGGTCATATCCTCTCAGATATTTTGTCGTGTTAAGATCAGCCTATCCGTAGGATACAAATGAATGGCTGATGTGCAGCTGATTTGCTGTCGGCTTGGAATCTATTCGTCTCCTGAATATACGGATCGTGGGAACGAGGTACTGCTTCTATTCCGGTTTCGGTCCGTGTTGGCGAGGTCGTTTACGTTGCCTAACTGGAACGCGGTGATGTAGATGTTTCGAAGTAGCCAACGTCTCCTCTAAACAATGTCACATCGTAATGACACGCAAGTCTATATCCGGAAACAGGGTCATCATTGAAATTCCGCACTCAGCCCTGAAAGCAAGTTAATTGCGGATATCAACTTACAGTCAAAACAGAACTCACGTCCTAACTGGAGAGTGCAGCTCTTGATACAAACACTGGTATTTATTGAAACATCGAATATTCCAGAATATACAAACATTACAAGCATAAGATATTGCAAGAACCTTCAAGAAATAATAAATGCTAAATAACAAAAGGTTTTTGTTGGTCGGATTTTAACTTTCAATCCACAGAAGCCAGTCAGTGAAGTCACCCGTCACACAACACTGCATGTATCACAGCAGGCACCCGTATGGCTGGCGTGTTTTTCAGTCTATGTGCCTTAACGCCGAAACTGAAATTACCTGATGGGACCGTCTATGTTGGCTTAGCGTTATCTTCTGGTGGTACCTGTAGCTCGATATAGCAACTCTGCAAACCTCTGGTACGAAAATACCTACAGTTCCGCAGTTTATCGATTATTTACTTTATATCCGAGATGGGGGAATGCATCCGAAACTGTACGTTTGTTAAAATACTGGTAACCACAACAAAATCTATACGCCCTCGGCCCCTTCTGCACTTTTCTTCAGAACGGTTATACTGGTGCTCTTTAGGGACTCGTGTTTTCATAACAATATCGTCTCGTGACTGTTGGTTGATGAATTATTCCGTCGCCAGTTGAAGATGATATGGTACAAGGTACAGTTTATGACACAGAGAGAGTTTATTCCCCGTTGGGATTCTGTGCTGTGTTATTGGGTTCGCTAGCAGCACCCACGAGGATTAAACCGATATTCATATTCCAAATGCGCTGCTTTCTCCTGTCATTCTGCTGAGGAGTCAGCCAGTTTAAGCTTAGGATCTGAATTGGTTCCATCTAACTGATTTTCCTGTGAGATTTCCAAGTTGAAGAGCATTCCGTGACCAGTTCCACATCCGTGACCCAAATTTTTCTATACTGAAAGGCCCTGTCTCCCCACTATCTACCTTCTGTACGTATACTACACTTCTGTACATGAATCACTTTACTTTATCTAATCTCTTATTTTTCCTGTAGTGGCTCCACTGCACACAATACATTCACTGGTTTATTGGTTCCTGTGATTACCCACAGTAGTTCCCCTGTATCTTGCGGTGCACTATCGCGCAAATTGATCATAATGACAGTGCTAACTGTTTCGATGGTTCTCCTTGAGGCAGGTATCACCCTTGTGGTAGTGTGGCACTACTGGCAATTGTCATCAGATGGAACAGTGTCCCATCGTGATCTATTATGCAGCCATCTCTCTCAAAATCATTATGATGTTATAGACAGAAATCTATATGCAGCGTATCATCGGGGCGATGCAAGGCGAGGCTACTGGTGCACATCACCTGCTTGCATTCAGACAGCCGGCCGGTGTGGCCGTGCGGTTAAAGGCGCTTCAGTCTGGAACCGCGTGACCGCTACGGTCGCAGGTTCGAATCCTGCCTCGGGCATGGATGTGTGTGATGTCCTTAGGTTAGTTAGGTTTAATTAGTTCTAAGTTCTAGGCGACTGATGACCTCAGAAGTTAAGTCGCATAGTGCTCAGAGCCATTTGCATTCAGACTCGTGGCAATCTACCGAAGATGCACAGGCAGCCCAAATTGAATGCAGGACTCTCGGACACTTGCTGATACGCCATGCGTTGGCCGCCACTGAACGGCCTCACCCCTGTGGCTCCTATAGGCCGGGAACTATTAGCTCCGTCTCCTTGTAGGCCAGGCACTCAGGCTGCTACACGGCTCTTCTCAGTGAAGGCTGGTGTGATCTTAGCCATACTTTTCACTGATGACTTACATGGAGAGTGTTCTTCGTGAATGCAATATGCTGAATAATTTTTGCGGATAAGTAAGGAGTTTTTTACTCCTTCAACCCGGATGTGCTGTCACAAGAGGCAGGTTACCGTCACATACTCTTCTGTATAACTGGACTCGCCAGGTTAGCCGAGGGCGCTAACGCGCTGCTTCCTGAGGCTCGGGTAGGAGCGCTGGCTTCGGTTGGAATCCGTCCGGTGGATTAACGTCGAGGGTCGGTGTGCCGGCCAGCCTGGATGTGGTTTTTAGGAGGTTTTCCACATCCCACTAGGTGAATACCGGGCTGGTCCCCATGTGCCACCTCAGTTGCACGAGTCGCAGACATTTGAAAATGTTTACACTGTTTCTTGGCTTACACTAGATGCAGGCACGTGGGATACATTAAATCTGTCCTGGGGGGGGGGGGGGGGGTACGTGGTGGAACAGGAAGAGCATTCGGTCACCATCCGACACTAACATCGCCAAATCCATAGTAACAAGGCCGCGTTACAGTGGGACAAAGGCCCAAGAAAATGATGATGAATGACTCTTATGTGGAACTGCCACACTGTGTTTCACCATGTGGCAACAAAGCCAGCCACTGACGAGGGCTTCTAGTGGCTTCTAGTGGCTTCATGAAAGCTTACTGCAGCTACTCACAGAGGTCCAGTGTGAGCTGTAATTATCGTATGGTAGCGACACTTGGGAGATTTTGTAATGAGTTAACGTGAAACCGATCTACACTTGAAAAAAATAATTCCAATTCAGGCCGTCAGCTGCAAATCTTGCTCTGTAAATGCAAGAAAGACATATAGAAATAATTCCGTATTTAATGGACTAGGAACGGGACGTAGGTACAAATGGTCAAAGAAGTGAGAAATGTATAATGTTGATTTTATTATTAACCGCCGCTTACACAATTTGTTCAGTATGAGCACCGGAGACGTCGAAAAGGCGATGCATCCGTAAAACGACGTGATCAGTATCACTCGCAGCAATTCCAGTTGAACATGAGCAACGTGTTCCCGTATACTAGCCTTTAGATCAGGTGGACACCGAAAGTGTCCCTGGTAAACGCATTGTTTTACATATCCCGGAGCCAAAAGTTACACTGATTGAGATCAGGTGATCTTGTAGACTATGCAAGTGGAAAACCTCTGGAAGTAACACCTTCGTGGAAGGCTGCGTTAAGAAGAGCTTTCACGAGGAGCGCGATGTGAGGTGCTCCCCATCTTGCATGAAAACAGTGGTTCAACACAATTGCGCTCTTCCAAAGCAAGACTCGCATACTGTACAAGGAGATCTCGGTAACGAGCAGACGTCACGGTACACAAGACAGGCCCTCTGGCTATATTCTCTTAGGGAAGAACGGTACGACAACAAATGTGCTTGCGAATCCACACCACACAGTCACATACGGCGAGTGCGCTTCGAGGCAGCTTCAGTGTATCACTGTTGAATAAAAATTTTAAATTTACTCTCTAAGACAATGATAAGAATATAAATATCGTTACGACTTCGATTTGGCATATGAAGAAATTTTTGCTGCAAAATTAGTTGCTGAAACTGTGCCTAATGGCACCAGCAGACAGTCTATGCTGTGTTTAAAAATTTGCATACTGCCCTACAAGTCTGCGTTTGCTAATTCACTCCTGTCTTCCACTCGTAGGTAACTGAATACTACAGATCACTTAAAAACAGAACATAAAACCCGACAGGCCATTATTTAGCGCATTACAAATGCTGAACACTGTATTTGCCACATAATGAATAAATCTTCATCTCTGTCTGGAGACGAACAATGAAGATTTGTTGGACTCCAAATCGATGGCTCTTTCAGTATCTAAGAACTCGTCGCTTGCACCAGAGACTGCTTGCCCGATTTTGAAATCCGCTCGAAGCCTTTGGTGGCGAGTTCTATTGGGGGTGCTGTGTTGACGTCCAGAACGAACCGGAGGGGCGCTGCGAAAGCAGAGGAAGTGTTTGTTTTCGAGGCGCTCACTTTAGTCCTATCAACTTCTCCATTGAAACGTTAAATTCGAAATGAATTAAACGAAAACAAAGGCACACAGAAGTACTTTAACATATTCACAAGTGAGGTTTCACAGTCGCTCCCTAAGCGAACTGCGCCGTCCCGACAACATGAATTATGTAGCTAGAGTGAAAGGAGGAATACTTCTGAGAGCTTCACTACAGAGATGGATGAACCAACACACTTTTTTCTTACTGTCTGAATCACTACAAAATCTGACAGAGTTACTGAAGCAATGGTTCTCTGTTTATTTCTAAAAAGATGTCTTTAGTAGATGTGACCTCAGTAGTTATCGTAATTTACGTAAAATAGATACATCACGTACTTTAGATGAAACAACAGGAAAAATGAAGTGCTCATAAGAACTCCAACGTTTCAGACGTTAAGAAAAAATGAAGACAAAACAGCATTGCTTCAATGCTGCGAACTGTCACGTACACATACTGTGTACGGTGGAACCCTACAGAAACAATTTTGACACCCGCTGACACACAACTATCTTTGGTTTGCTTCAGGGACGTGCAGTAAGACAACACATAATCGTGGTGAATGATTTCAAAAATGTTAGCTATGTTCGATGGCAATAATTCATAGTCATACTAATGCTTAAATTTCAGAGACTTAATTTTCATCTCAGTTCCGTTTCTATTAGTCTACAGTAGTTTTTATCTCTTGAAGTCCTCTTGAGAAATATCTGCGCAAACATCTGTGTTACCGGTGTTGAACGAGCAGGAACCTATGCAGTGAAGATTGTACAAGAAAATAGTGTTCAAAAAGTAACCGATGATGTTTTTGCATATGCAGTCTGAGCAGCATCCTTTTTCCTCCTTTTCAGTAACTTGATAAGTTAACATTTCTGTTGTTCCTAGAACACTGCCTTCACCATAACCTGTTTGGCTCTACTGTTTATGTACCCTAATTGCTAAGGTCGTAGTCAAGGCTTCTTTAATACGAAATAGTAGTGTCTGATGGTATTATCTGTAATGAGCCACTGACAAATGTTCTTCATATTCTATATCTTTTGACGATTTCCATCTCCGTTTACATGATTTTCTGATGTCTTACGTTATTAACATCGATTGTCTGTCACTATTGGTAGTATGTTTTACGCACCAATAAATAGATAAGCTTTCATAAAATATAATAAAATTACCTGCAAAGTGAAGACAAGAAGACAACGAGAAGGAAACACCACACACCATTCCACAGAAGACCTGGAGGCAAAGTAGGGACAGCCAACTAGGACTCCGCCTGCCCAGGGGTCGGGGTGCCCCTGATGAAGCCCGGACATCACGTCACCTGTTAATCCATTGTTCATCATTAAACCAGTAGTTAATATAGACGTCCAGTTATGGTCCTTAAAGAACCTAACAGATTACGTAACTGCTAGTGGATTTGTTACTTTTTTTAAAGTGTATTTCATACTTTTTTCGAACGCACCGAGACTAAGGTTAGTACCTCATCGTCTGATACGTCATCTGTTTCCCACTCTACTAAAGCAACACCCAGCAATAGGTCGTCGATATCAGTTTAGCGTGACAGAACATTATGAGGAAGTAAAAAGAGGCCTGGTGTCAATTTCCACACATTTGCTTGAACATAGTGGCATATAGACTGTCATTACTCCCACTGTTGAATCAAGAGTGGAGCAGCAAGAAATCTTTTATGTGGTACAGGGGTTGGCAAGAAATATGTAAACACTACAAAAAGGCATGCTTGAACATAATTACCGATGCTGTATAATGCTTGCAGGTTGCGCGGTCGTATCTGATGACGAACGGCGCTTGTGCAATGTCCTCAATATGTTGCGAGTGCCAGTCGTGGTCAGAACAGTGCTCTGTGCAGTTGTGAGAGGATTATGTCGGAGCTAAGTGAATCCCAATTTTTACAAATTGTAGGTGCTCGTATGGTAGGTGCTTCGTAACCAAGAGAGTCGAAGTGTGTTCTGTTAGATGCGACACCGTATCGAAGATCTGTACCGCGTATAAGGAAAGCGGAAGATGATTAATCACCAAGTCACAACGCGGACGGAAGCGTGTGTCTGATCATCGTGACGAAGATTGTGACCCAAAATGAGAGGACGACAGGTTTAAAAATCACTGCAGAAGTGGGTGTCACACTTGTGAAAATTGTCAGCAACGTAGCAACACGAATGGAGCTCCATAAGCAATGAACTGCAGAACTATCTGAAATTGCAAAACCATTCATCAGTGGAGGAAATACCGTAAAAAGAAACCATGGCGCCCAAGCTATGATACCTGGACTATGCAGCGATGGAAGAAAGTCATTTTGTCTTATGAGTGTTGTTTCACACTTTTTCCAACTTCTGGTCAACATTACGTACCAAGACTGAAACGTGGCAGAGGTTCGGTGATATATGGGCAGCCATATTGTGATATTCCATGGCCCCTATGGTTACTCTGCAAGGGAGCATTATGTCCATCCCATGCTACGATATTTGTTAACCAGTGGTAATACTTAGTTTCATAACGACTGGGCACAATTTCACGCAGCGTACATCGTCCAGAACTAGTTTGGTGGACACAAAGCTGAATTGTCTCTCCCCTGGCCACCACTGTCACCAGACACAAATATTGTGAGCCTTTGTGGTCTATTATGTGATCGCTATTTAACTCTATCGCTGTTACCTGAACGTACCGCCATTTTGTGGATGAATGATACGAGGCTCCCTTGAAAACCGTACAGGACCTGTATATGTCCATTCCGAGACGAAAGGAACCTGTTTTGAATACCACCGGCTTTCCTGCATCGTATTACGTACTATATGGGTAGTTTTTTAGCTATTTTCACATTTTTTTCCGCCCGCTGTAATTTTATAATGTAAGCAGCTTGTGCCACGTGATTTCCTTTGATTTGCATCGACTCTCAGGGTACAGATTTAGAACCTATGCATTTAGGTGTCAATGAATATAGCCGAAATTTCATTCAGCTATTGCGTTGCACGGGTGTTGCATATATTATCTTGTTGAATTTTTCAAGTATGAAAGTATTACAGTTTGGAGGATTTGACGACAGTGAAAAGATGGCATAGATGGAGAAGAGAAGGCGTATTGAAAAGATGTAGGTATAGTAAAGGAAAAGGGAACATAATGCGTAAAATCGCTTTTGATGAATCTTATAACAACAATTTACATGGTTCAGGGTCCAATGTTGGTCACTTGCACGTTCAATGAATAATATCTGTGAAACTCGCTATAATATACAGCCTGTTACAAGCTTTACAAAGATGATGGATTTCTGTTCGGGAAATGCAGCTACTTAAAGAATACGCATTCCTTTATTTTAATCTTTATCTGTAATACCATGTAACTTCTTAAAGGGTAACTATTTTTACATAAAATTTGAATTTTCCTTAAACCTGATGTTCTGAAGGTTGCTAGTAAGAGTTTCCAGGACGGACACCTGATTTTATCCTTGCACTGCTTTTCGATGAAATGAGTAATTTGTGGTAATGTTTGGAACTGTCCCATTTACACTAAAGAATTTAAGTCTGCAAAGTAAACCAACACTTTAATGAGTTCATCGACACAATCAGGAACTGTACTTAGAGAAAATGTAAAACGTGATTTTAAAATTCAAGTTCTGCGTGATCAAAATATGCACCTAGAAATTTTGAAGATTTTGTGTTTCACCTTTCCTCAATTCATGATGTGCTGCATGTCTCTTCGAAAGTCGTGGAGAACCAATTAACATATCATCTAAACATTTAATTTACTTTTCTTTCTGCTGTCGCATCTCTGCTGGGTTTGATTACGATGCTCGTATCATTAGCAAAGATCACTATTTCAGCTTTATCTGTGTAAGATGCAAGGTTATTAACACGGTGCAAAAGGATGCGCTGTTACAATACGCAGTCTTTGCACCATCAGTAATAACTGACAGTATTGTTTCAGTAAACAGATGTGTCCAGTTACGGCAGAAAATAAGATATTACTATCATGGCATTTTTTTGAAAATTGCTCTATAGTGTGGTGCAAGAATGAGACCTCTCCATAGGACCGATCCAGAATAGCATACATAATGATATTTTCGTCGTCAGGTATTTGTTGAGGCGAGAACCAGACATGTCGATGCCGTGCCTTGCATTGCATCAAAAATTATTCATAGTTTTGCATGCGAAATGAAACCATGAAATTCACTGTTGGTGTTACACAAAATCTATTTTCAAACCACTCCTAGCTGAAAATGAGAAGTTTACTACTTAGAAGAATAGATTCTTTGAATGCTCCCCTGAACACAAACATGTAGTTCACTATAGTGCGTCATTATCACGACTTTTCTGTGATAATTTCTTCGTTCTGAAAGCCTCAGCTGCGATGATATTTCCCGAGAACAACATTGTAAAATGCCTCAACCAGTTAAATTTTAGAAACAAAAACGTGTTATGAAGATTGCCAAGACGTATGTGCGGACCTGAGACATGGGATTTTATAATAAGTATCTCTGTGACAGAACTGTTGCGGATGCTACATCCAGTTTATCAGAAGAAGTAGTACACGTACCATGAACTTGTTACTAACTTTCCACAGCTATGGCTTTTGTTAGGGTATACATTTTTTCAGTTCTCAGACTCCTCGTAACATTTAGTAACCTGTAAAGTTCTTGCATTAGTAGTTCCTGTTCCTTTAGTTACTTGTTCATTTATTTCATATCATCTTCTAAAAACAAAGTTGTTTAATGGAAGAGCGAGACAAGTAATTTTTTGAAGCTGAACAAATATCACAATAAAGCTTTCTTTGGTTTTGTAATAAGCTACCACGGTGTGTTTGTCTAAATAAAGACTGGAAAATTACAAGACCAATTAATAAAGTTTTCCAGTCTCTGGATAGTTTTTTGTGTTTTACTTGAAAGTATGTATTTATGACTTATCTGTTTATAGCATCAGTGGCTTCAACCATTCCGCACTCGTAAGAGGATTCATAATTATTCTCAGAACAAACTAGTGTATTCTTGAAACTTAGTAATAATATTATGATCTAAAAATAAGCTTAGTGTTATAGTTATAAGGTTTATTATTTATACGTCGTTGCCAGGAGTGGGGAAGAAACTTGAGAAGTCCATCTTTGTTAAGGTACCTTTCTTTCCAGCTGTTGGTGGGAGCTCGGAAGAGTGCGAGGCTGTCAGAAGGAAACTTTCGGCGTCTATCGGCCGCACTCTCTCAAGCACTCGACGTGGGGGAGTGGTATCGCGTAACATTCGCTTGTTAAAGCCTCGATCCTGCCTTAAGCCAAGTGCGTCTGGCTGAGTGGTCGCTTGTTTCCCCACGAGTATTCTTGGCCGTTCGGCTCAACCTTCCGCTGTCATTTTGTCCAGTGGAAGACGTGAGTGCTCGCGTGTCCTAAGCTGTGTGTAAGGTGAAGCATTATTTTTCCTTTCTTTTGCTGCCGTTTGCATTTGGCCGGCCACCTTGTGACTAAGTCTGGTTGTGCTTTCACAACTTTACAAAAAATGTTCAAATGTGTGGAAATCTTATGGGACGTAACTGCTAAGGTAATCAGTCTCTAAGCTTACACACTACTTAATCTAAATTATCCTAAGGACAAACACGCACACCCGTGCCCGAGGGAGGACTCGAACCTCCGCCGAGACCAGCCGTCACAACTTTAAATTTCACATGTACCTAAAATTTAATTTAAGTCGGTTTCTTTGTGTTTTACAGCCAACGGCCTTGCCGCAGTGGTAACGTCGGTCCCCGTCAAATCACCGAAGTTAAGCGCGGTCGGGCTGGACTAAAACGTGGACGGGTAACCCGCCGGCCTGCCGAAAGCTGCTAACAAGCTAGGTGCACTCAGCCCTTGTGAGACCAATTGAGGAGCAACTTGACTGTGAAGTAGCGTCTCCGGTCACGAAAACTGACAACTGCCTTGAGAGTGGTGTGCTGAACACATGCCCCTCCACATCCGCATCTAGTGACGCCTGTGAGCTGAGGATGACACGGCGGCCGGTTGGTGCCGTTGGGCCTTCATGACCTGTTCGGATGGAGTTAAGAGTCTGTGTTTTACAGAGTTGCAGTTTCAGATATTAGCAGACGTAAAATTAAGTTGCGCACGGATGGGCTTCAAATTAACGGTAAAGATGGGAAACGCATTACATTTGTAGACTACCGTCAGGCTTAAAAAGTGCTGGGCAGCCACTGCCCGATATCCTACTACTGGCTAGTCCAAGAGGAGGACCTTAACTAAAGATTCAAAATGTCAGCAGGCGTGCTCGCCCACCTAGGTTATGTCCTAATTTTTCCTTGTACTCTACAAGACGGTGTGTTCTTCTCTCTGTTTCTACATTTGTCTTATAACCTAACATGACTGCCTATTGCACACATTTTTTTCGTGACTCACCGATGAAAATCGTAATTCGCTTTTATTTATAAAATTACAATTCTATGGTTGTTAGACTTCTAACATGAATGTATAAAAGTGTTTGTTGTGTCCTGAGCTATGTAGCTGTCAGTACACATGGTATAGGGTTCACCTCGTTTGTAGGTCAGAAGCTCTAGTGTAGCATCTGACCTATGATAGTACATTACACATAGTCGTTATTCTATGTCGATCTGTTTTCAACTGTACCACTATCGTCTGACTTGATACATTTGCTATTGTTGCCTGCCTCGTTAATATTGTGTACGGAGCCATTGATAGCCTGTGTTCGTTTACGTCTGTACTCCCACAGCTGCAAATATTCTTTATTTAATGCTCTAATTCATTCATCGTTACGGTCGGTTCACAAGTTCTGGTCAGTAAGTGACTGTGTTATGTCGTAGCAAGTGTGTGCTAGTCTTCTTTCCAGCAGCCATCTGTTTCAGTATAAAAGTGCATGTTGTTTGGTACCTCTCTCTTCATAGGCACAGTCAGCCTTCTGATCGAGGTTTAAAGGCAGCAAATGCGTAACTAAACTTTACAGCCCTTGGCGGGTGAATAAAGGAATGTTCCTGGGTGAATTACGTTTTCATACCTCTCGGCATATGACGGTGTCGCGGCTATTGTTGTTCTTCTTGTTGTTGTGGTCTTCTATCCGGTGACTGTTTTTATACAGCTCTTAATGCAACTCAAAGCTGTGCAAGCCCATTCATCTCCGAATAACTACAGCAACCTGTATCCTCTTGAACCTGCATACTCTTGGTCTACAATTTTTACATTCCGCCACCCCCCCCCCCCCAACCACGTCACACACAAAAACACATCCCACACCCACAAGTACTAAACTGGTGAGCTCTTGATGTCTCATAATGTGTCCTATCAACCGATCCCTTCTTTTAGTCAAGCTGTGCCACAAATTTGTTTTCTCCTCAGTTCTTTTCAGTACCTTCTCATTAGTTACATGATATACCCATCTTATACTTTGCATTATTCTGCAGCACCACATTTCGAAAGTTTCTATTCTTTTTCTGCTTGAACTGTTTGTCGTCTACGTTTCACTTCCATACAAGGCTACACTCCAGAAAAATAGCTTCAGGAAAGACTTCCTAACATTTAAATCTATATTCGATGTTAACACATTTGTCTTCTTCAGAAACGCTATTATTCCCGTTGCCAGTCTACATCTTCTCTACTTCTCTACAGCCCGAACTGAAAAACCCATCTACTACTTTTACTGTAGCGTTCCCAAAACTAATATCCCCCTCAGAATCCCCCGATTTAGTCTGTGTGTCCATACATATAAATATTTGTGTGTGTGTGTGTGTGTGTGTGTGTGTGTGTGTGGGTGGGTGGGTGGATGGGTGGGTGGGTGGGTGAGTGGGTGTTTTTGTGCATTTGTGTGTGTGTCAGTGTGTGTGTGTGTGTGTGTGTGTGTGTGTGTGTGTGTGTGTGTGTATTTGTGTGTTTGCAGTATAAGGGCAATTAACGGCAAGGTTATCAGAACTCACATGTAAATTAGTAGGTCGGACGCCATGAAAATGGCTAAAAATGCCGTCGAACAAATGGTCACTCATGGTCATCCACATTAGACGTTGTCTCACGTCCCTCAAAATAATGTAAAATCGCTGAAATGTGTTAAAACTCTAATTAAAACACAAAGAAGTGCTAAAATACACACACACACACACACACACACACACACACATATATATATATATATATATATATATATATATATATGTTACTTGCTGACCACTTACGAAAAACATGGATGACCGAACCACCCTGATAACACATCAAAAAATCTCCCTAAAATTTTAGGAAACTAGTCGGACACAAAACCTTAAAACCTGCTCAACAGTCATATCATTGTCAATTAAAATAACGGCAAATCTGTCTGCATATGAGCTGCTGCCCTCCGGTATTAAAATAAAACATAACGCAGTAAAATTTTGCGCAATGTGATCCATACGCCACGTGCATACCGTATTGGAGGGTCCTCTCTCCGGAGCGAGAAGCCATGTGTCAGCCCTTTAGGCTGTGTCCTATGCAAAGACGAGTAAAAAGTACCTCATCTCGTCCGTGTGGCTGGAAGGAGCTAGGCTATGACGTAGATATGACTGTATTAGACGCAGATTACTGTTTGTCAGTCACTCTTCCTCTCATCGGTGCATGATTCGGTACCTCAACAATGAAGTCATGGCATATAGGGAGATGGCACACTGAATTATCTGATGACAGGGACGTGCCTTCTTTGCTGCTCCATCTGCCATTTTATTCCCCTTAATAGCCTTGTGCCCTGGCACCCAGCAGAAAGACACTTCCTTCCCCACCGCCTTTGTGGGTGGAGGGCTCTGTACTACTGTATCTTGTAGCTAAAGGCGCTAGAGAGTGCAGGGCACTGAGGGAGTAGGAACAAACGAGGAATTTAGCACTCCAAGAAACGTCGTCTACTCCAGTGGCCGCAACACCGCGTATAATTCCACATCAAAGAGAGTAAAATCAGGAGCCAGTCGGATCTTGAGGACAATATCAGGGAAAATAACAGAGCACCAACAGTCCCCCATGTGTGGCGGCAGGTAATAATCATATGGTCGTTATTTCATTATGTCGTTATGAAAAGACTCTTAAACTGTCCGCCTGTGCTTTCCACCTACCTTCGCCGTCTACAACAGACTGGAAACTACTTCTGCGGTCAGACAGAAACCGATGGAGAACATACTAACTATGATCTCCAGTCAGCAAGTCCACATTACTCTTGTGGTGACTGATTGAAAATGTTCGTATTTGCTATTTACTCAGCAGGATCAGGAACTATGACTACAAATAAAAGCTTGCAGTGTTAACTGATTGATTTATTCTGCAAAAGTTCACACGCACAAAATATAAGTGTTAGTATTGTAACTAACATCCCTATCGGAAAAAGTACTATTAACAGTTCAGCGGCTACCTCAACGGGAAGTTTTAAGTAAAATGGTCTATCGCCCTGACATCTAATCACCAAAAGTTAATTGCTCGCCTTAAAAGTGAAAAATAATCTCATCACTTCTAACACGGTTTTGTCAACATTACGGATGTGACTCAAACCGCTACTTCCGTGAAATCTAAGCGACCCAGGACGGAGTGCTGTCATCGCCAGTACACTTCCTATTCTCGCCGAAAACGCATTCAATTCTGTCCAGCTTTGACGTCATCCGAGGTCCAACGCACGCGGACATTTGACTGACACGGACAGTTCTATATCTGGTTGCAAAGTGTGTCCTGTCACTGCCTTTCTGGCTGTATTTATAAAAGGGCGCAGGGAACCGCGAAACGGAATATCTGCTATCAACCGCCTTATGCAAAGGTAGCAGTATCTAAATGAACCCTTTCTCGGACACGTATCAATTAATAACTCTATCGTTTAACAGTTTCCAATATTATTAATTCTTATATAAAAAAGTTAAGTTTACTTTAGTTACTGACTGTATTTAAACTTTGCCATCTAGAATTTTTTGAAAGGATCCGAGAGTAGAACATGACTTTTCAACTTCCTCATTATGATTCTTTGTAAACATTGTTATTTAAAATACAGTCTTGGAACTTGGTACATCTGTAATATTTCATAAATGAGATGGACTGCTGTAATTATAACTTTCTATTACAGATAAAAATTATAATCTGCCATGAATCAGGACGATTTCGTTCAAAATTTTGTTTTTTAGTTAATAACTTGAAAACTAATATAGGTAGATTATTAGGGTCACATATTTAATGTTTGTACATAAAACTGAGGCTACATACGAATTTTCAGCTATCTGAGTTTAAATTTTAGCGGCTTCAGTTTTTCGCGAAAACGACAATTTTAACCTAAATATCGCTCTGATCAAGTTGAGACATGTAACTTTTAATAGTGACATACATTTGCATATTCTGACGAATTTTTAACTTTCTAGTTTTATTGTTCGGCGCCTCTTATTTTCTTCTTAAGATCATATATTTTGCTTAACACATTCATTTACTCATTCTGAGACTTCATAATGTTAACATTATCATACTTATGCATACATGAAGAAGTTTGGAAAAGTTATTTTAATTTTTAATTTTATTCTTACAATATGGTGCAATTCTTTGAATATTAAGCACAGGGGCGGTATGTTGACTTGGCGCTGGTAGTGGTGAACGGGGGTAAGTCCCGGCACACTCGCTCGCTCTGTACCTCTTATAGTGATACAACGCTTGTTTCCCTTCACCCGGTTTAGACTCATCCGCAAATACAGCCACATAGTTGTGGTGCTACGTTGAAATGTCATAAAATAAAATATTAAAAACAAATGCAGAAGTGCAGCCTTACTTGTATTGCTAATAAATCTGAATGTACTCTGCGCCTCTGCAATATCCAGGGCGGTAGTCGCTTAAAAACGTTAAATTGGTCTTGTGCTTGCCCCGTACTAAGTGATCCAAGTACATGCTTCACGTGGTTTCCAAGTGTCTTTGTTGATCGTGGACAACTGGAGATAAAGGCATTCCATAACTGGACGAGCAGCAGTATGGAACGCTGGTGAATTATGGGCAAGGAGGTACTTACGTGCCTGCTGAACGATAAGGAGTTGTAGCCGGATGGCCAGTTACGGTGCGCCAGTCTCAGAACAGACACCGAGTATGGAACTGGTCCTGTAAGCTTCTGTTTCTAGCCTGAGACCCTCATTGTGGATAGCAGCAATGATCTTCAGGTAAGAAGGCGTCGCTGATGTGTATACTGTGCATGCATAGTCTAGCCGCGATCGTGCGTAATCAGTTTAACTTTCAAGCAGACGTGCTCTGACCGCTTGTGGCTTGGGCAATTTAAGATGATCAGCGCCTTTTGGGCCCAAACCTTCAGTTCCGGCAGGTGTGGTAATAACAAGTGTTTGGAAAAAGAATGAGGTCCAGAAACCTCAAATAGCCTTTAAAACGTAGAATGTTGTCCCTCATATGTACGTCCCTAAATTAAAAACACTACGAAAACGATTAAAATTAACACTCACACACGTCACTGTAGAAAACTGGAAACCCGCCTTTGCAGCCCACTCCTTCAGTCTTTTTATGGTTGTTACAACTGACGAGTCCCAGCCGCTGTGTTGAGGAGGAACATAGTTTTGCCAAACTGTCCACAAAAAAGAAACAATGGAAACTCAAACGTAATACTATTGATGGTTATGGCAAGGGGGATAACAATTAAAACACTTCCATGGGAAACATCATGCTCCTGTTCAAAAATATTCTACAGCATATCATCAGGTCGATACCGACAAAAGTACTTAGACAATAATGGCCGAATGATGGTAGAGTTGGCCACGGGAGCTCCGTCGGTGGATAAGCCATAGAATACTGCATCTCCAAGTAGTGTGGTATGCCTTAATGATGTGAAAGAATTCTCGAGTATCTATACAATACTGTTTACGTAGGAAAGCATCTTGAATAGTCGCCTGTAGTAAAACCGAGTTGTCGACAGTAGATCGACACTTCCGGAATCCACACTGAGTGTGACTAAGAAACTGCCTCGTCTGCAGCGTCCAGACCACACGATGGTTGACCATTCACTTCAGGATCTTTCCTACACAGTTCGTCAAGGTGATGCTCTGGTAACTATTGGGACACTTTCAGTTCTTTTCTGGTTTGAGGAGAGGTACCAAAATTGCCTCTCTCCACGACTTGGGAAATTGACCTCTGTGCATAACGAATTATATTGTTGTATGAGGATTTCCTTTGACATCGTTTTGAGATTTGGTAGGATGCTGTATCGAGCCAATCAGTGACTGGGAGCATTTCTGTGAGCCGCAAACAGTGCCGATTCCATCTCCCACGTTGAGAATGGGCAGTTGTAGGACTCGGAATTCTTCTACCTGAAGTGCAACTCATTCCTTTCTATGGCGGCAAATTAACGATGGAATGCTCTATCCTGGTTGACAGTGGTAGTAGTCGTCGCAAATTCCCTTCCACTGTTACGGCGATGACTCTGGCGGTTGTTTGGAGACACCCCTGCGTCAGCATCTCTGTTTTAATTAACCGACTCTATTTACTTTTAATCCATTTGATGGCTTCCCAAAATTTAGCAGAACAGGTGTAGCTGCTTAGAGAGACTAGGATGGCTTGCCATGACATTTTTTTGCTTTTTGATTATGCGTTGAGCCCTGGCTCTCGCTAATCGAAATGCTGTGAAGTTCTTTGCCTATGGGCGGCACTTCAACCGTCGCGTAACAGCACGCCTTACACGACTTTCTGAGCGGCACTCATCAATCCAGTATCCAACCGGTTGCCTCCTAAGATGACCTGAAGACTTTGAGAAGGATAATTCAGCAGCATAGTGGATCACTCGCGTGAAGTGGTCCCTCCATTCGTTGATGCTGCTTCGGCGATCAAACACCGCCAGCTGACGGAACACCATGCAGTTCGTTCTGCTGACCATCTCTTTAGGAGGCCTCCTCTCAAGTATTGCTCTCTCCGACAGATGGATCCTCTGTAGGAAGCGGTCACTGGAATGAAGGTCATCAGTGACTTCAGACTGAGTAGAGTCTGTGGGGGTTGGAGAGCAGAAAGAGAGGTTGACTATCTTGTAGTAGCATAGAAATGAGGGAAATTGCCCGTGCTGATGATGCACACGTCCAGAGGCATCAGGAGGCTCTCCAAAACTCTACCCCTAGTGCTATAAGAGTCCATTCACCATAAAAAATTATGGGCACTGAAATCGTCTGGTAGGAGAACTGAGAAGGGGCAGGGGTTGTTCTGTAAGATCTCCGATACCTTTAGAACCGATCGCTGTCTTTGGTGATAAGTACTGAGAGTATATGGTTATCCTCTGACCCACATGAAGTGTAATGGCAACTGTCTGCACATCATTAACTGGAGTAGGGCAAAGGAATTATGTGTTTTACTGACAAACACAGTGATGTTCCTCTTCAAACTTCCGTCAGTCGGGTCACAGTTGTGATGATAGTGGAACGGTACAGAAACAGATCGAAGTTGTTTCAATGAAACCTCTGCCAGGCACTTAATTGTGAATTGCAGAGTGGTCATGTAGATGTTGATGTAGATGTATTACAATCACACAGAGGCGTCTGTACTTTCAAATGGGTTTCTTGTAAACACAATCGTAGGGGCCGATCCTGTGCTATTAGTTCCAGTTCTTCCACATGCGTCCAGAACCCAATGATGTTCCACTGTAGTATGGGAGCCATTTATTCCAGAGTTGCACTTTCACCCTGTGTCTCTGCCACTGTGAGGAGCCTGCCACATGTGGGGGCTCAGTCTTGCGATGATGCGGTGAGATTGGGCCGCAAGCAGATTTCATATTTCATTGGCACTGATGACGAAACTTGAGAGCCGTCAGATAGAATGGCATCAACATGATCTGGTGGTTTACTATCTGCCTTTATCTCTGGCTGGATCTCTCCATTTGATTTCTTTGGCCTGGGACGGCTTTGGGTATACTACCATGGCAATGGCAGTGCCAGCACTAGTCTGTTTACTGAACACTGTCTTTTAGGGTGCTGGTAGCTCCAAGATGTTAGCCGTTGTGGTTTTTTATGACGTTCTGGGGAGAGCTAAGCGCTCCAATATAACAGCAGCTTGACAAGTGCGTAGACAGATGCGGGTAGTAGTACAGACACTAGCAACCTACGTTTGTGTAATGGCATCGGCTTTTGGAGCAGACTTCTTAAAAGCTGTACCGAAAGACGTAGTGAAAACGTGAGGCTGTATGGCTTTATAGATCTTTTTGGCCTCATCATACGGGATACACTTCGTAGTTTTCAGCTCCTGTATCTTCCTTTCTTCAAGGTACAAGCACCAGACACGATGACCTCCAGAACCATTTACAATTTTTGGAGGAGACCTACAACAGACTCCTTCGTGGGTAGTCCTACCACATCTAACACAACCAAGAATAGTGTCCCAATGCGGTGGCATTTAAAACGGCAGATTGGAATGTGGACGTAATGCCACATGTTTAAGAGAAGGAAACCTGTCTTTACATTGGAAGTTTTGTGAGTACAATGTAAGCATATATGAGTCTGATTTGACCACATCTCCATCAACCCATTTCATAATATTCTGAACCCTAACGATGGCTTCCTGGGCGAACCCTGCATTCATCTCCTCTTTGGCAATATCGACCAGTTCTTTGTACGACACAACACGTTTATTATAGTTAAGATGTTGTGCAGGTCCGTTTCGACGGTGTATTCCTTGAAGGGCTCAACATTCTGGAGGTTCGTTGCTTGTTGGCAACTGGAAGTTCCGAACAACAATGTCCAATTACACACCTACTTGACAGATTTTAGACCCAGAAATTCTTTCTAAACCCTTTTCAATGCAGAAAGGTAAAACGATCTCAATGCTGTTCTCTTTCCTTGTAACTATTAAAAAAGTGGGAGTTGAAAGAGTCAAGTACGATTGTTCCATCTTGTTTCCACGAACAGCTAGGTAAATAAGGGTCCACACAGACAGAGCCCCGCTACCATTGGTAACACTTATACGTTTCAGATATGACAGTTTCCCCAGAGGATGACAAATAACGGATGTTCCCCCTCAACAGCCATGCCCCTCATAGACGAGTAGCACACCTTGGTATTGGGCGTTTCCTAGTAGAGGTTTCGACCTCGATCGCGAGCTGGTCTGTCAAGCCAAGATCATCGGTCGCTGTGACACACAATGTTCGACCGCCGCACAATACAGTGGTGGCTGAATCATGCCCAGAGATTACAGTTGCAGAGGACTGGCGGCGTTTACCATTTCCCAGCTCAGGAAATCCGGGTTCACCAATCGCGTATCCAGCTGACGAATACTGAGCTCACTGAGATACTCGCTATGTAGCAGGATCCTGCCGGCACGTGTGACGTATCGAATTCCCCAGACACGGTGAGCATTACCTCCACCCTCCTTCCCTGGACTTAATTAGACTAGATTCCATTACCGTTGTTTTGCTTTTCTTGATGTTCGTGTTCTAACAATCCTGCCACAACAAAGGTCAAAAATTAATTATCATTGTAGTGTTGCTCACGCTTCTAAATATTGCATTTCCGGGCAACATAAAAGTTATATTATGTGGCAGGTGTCATTAGAGCACAGTTTATAAAGTCATTTATTGAAATAATGGATAAACTAGTGACTCATCGCTTCGTGTTTCCCATGCTGGTCTCGTTGTGAACTCATGGCTCAACGGTCTAAAATCTAGGTAGTGAAGATTCCAAGCTCAGATGCGAAGAGGCCTAAGTGTTGTTCTGCGATATTCAAAAGTTTTATTGATGTCTTTCATAAACCATTCTCGAAGATTAAACCTTTTCAAGTTAGGACAATGGTGATGTAAAAAAGTAATCAGCACTCCGAATTTAAGTTACACTTCCTCTTTATTGCTTTTGTTGCAGTACCACGTAACACGTTCCAAAATATCACTTCACAATATAAAACATACTTGAAAATATCTTCCTCACTGTTAAACTTCACATTTCATAAACCGACTACAATTTGCGTCTTTTTAACATGACGACCAAAGCTTGACTCTCTAATAACCGCTTACGCGCCCAAAAATCAGACTTACAAGTACGTGAAAGATCATAGTTACAAAAGAAAGAATACACATAAGAATAATATCATTGCAATATATACATATCGACGTATCGAAGTACCTCTACATTAATGAAATCAAATCTGAATGTTGTCACAGAAATATGTTAACTATTTTATAGAAACACAGTAAAATATTGCAGGTATCGAGAGGTTGAGGTGATGTGCCGTAATGGTTACGTAATTCAAGTACCATTACAGTCTTAAATGCTCCTTTGAAGACTACGTCCATTCCTTTCAGTTCCTCTTCCAAATACTTTGTTTTCTCAGTCAGAATTACAATGTCATCAGCAAACCTCAAAGGTTTCATTTCTCCTCTCTGAACTTTAATTCCTTCTACAATCATTACTTTGGTTTGCTTCACTGCCTGCTCAACGTACAAATCGAATAACACTGGGGATATACTATAACCCTGCCTCACTCCCTTGTCTACCACTACTTCCCTTTCATACCCCTGGACTCTTATGACTGCGGTCTTGTTTCTGTACCAGCTGTAAATAGCATTTCGCTCTCTCTGTTTTACAGCTGCTATCTTCACAGTTTCAAGGAGTGTATTCCAGTCAGTATTACCAACAGCTTTCTCTAAGTCTGACTGGGTTGTTTTACAACAAATATTACTTTACTAGTTGCAACCTAATCAGTTCTGGTCTGGGTTTCTTATCTCCAACTTAAACATTTTCTTTCTCCAACATTCCAGTTTGTTTTTATCATCCTGGAAACTCTCTCTATAACTGTGTGTTACTATCAGATAATCTGTTCCACATTTACGTTACATTTATCTACCAAAGAATTATACATATTTCAGACGTGTGCTACGGCATTTAATCATCTCGATGATAATATTGTCGCACATGTCCAGTTTATCCACTTACAACCTTCCCTGGTTTATTAATCGCAGTCCTGAACATTACAGTCTCTCTGATAAAGTTTAGTAAACTGCTGTTGTAAACAATATTTAAAATTGATAGGTGAGTGTGTATTGTGTATTAAACCAGAGACTGGAACTCCCCCTCCCCCCCTCCCCCCCCCCTCACCCCCCGCGAACGTCTCATACCAGACGATTGTAACCCCAAATGTTTGTGTGGGAGGGTAATGATGGTGTACACATACGTGGAGACATTGTTTGTGCAGCAATCGCCGACATAATATAACTGAGGCGGAATAAGGGGAACCAGCCCGCATTCGCCGAGGTAGATGGAAAACCGCCTCAAAAACCATCCACAGGCTGGCCAGCACACTGGACCTCGACATTAATCCGCCGGGCGGATTCATGCCGGGGACTTGCACGCCTTCCCACTACGAAAGAAGAGCGTTAGATCGTGCGGCAAGCAGGGCGAGCGAATAGATAGGTACTAATTTATGAAATTTGGATGTACATACTTTTTGTTTTACAAGGAAGCTAATGACTGAGTGGTTTGCGTCACTAAAATCTGTATGTTCGAGTAATATCGTCTTAAAAAAGACTTCCCCATTTTAAAACTCTACATTTATCCCCAAAAAAATATAATATTCCTAAGACTTATAGCGAGTGTATTAGTGTCCATGGAAGAATGCTAGGTAACTGGTTGTTGATGACATGATAAATGTAAGAAACTCGTAGTTGCTGTATGTTTCTAAGAGGTAAAAATGCAGTCCATATTCCTCCATGCTAAGTGTACAATCCACAATTGAAAAATGAGCATGCTGCATACATTCATAGTATCTTTGTTGGGTCGCAACGCGTAACGCTTCTTTTAATTCAAGCTGACTGGTCCACAAGCAATGAAATAATGGCGCAAGGTGTGTTTACATGAATGGGTATCCTACTTTCATAGCAAGAAGAAGCGGTACGCATTCTCCTACAACAAAGTGCAACGCAGTAAATGGGTCACTTTTTCGAAGCCCCGCAATTTTCTTAAAAAACAACGCAGAATTGAGAAATTTGGCTCGAAGGTGCCTACAGCCACCCCGGTGACAATGCAAAAGTGTGGCGTCCTGTGAGGTCATACTTGGTATCGGCGACGTTTCAAACAGCAGTGTGTCGAGACACGCGGTAAAAAATTCTGAGTTCAGAAGTTCAGCTGAGACGTGAGGGAAGTTAATGTTGTCACATTGGCACCAAATTTCACCACAGTTCTGCCAATGCCACTGTGGACATGTTACGCGATGATAAGGTCATCAATCGCTACCCCGCTTCCTCTACATACCCTCCCCCCTCCTCCATACGCTTTGCGATGGAGGTTACAACCGCTACGCACAGCGTTGAAATACCGCGCTTTTGTTATGGGTGGCCGAGAAAAAAAAAGGCCTCCGGACAAGGCATATAGGGCGTCAATGAAACCACCCCTCCCCTTGGTGCGTTCATTTGGACACATTTTGCGGTCGGAAGTGACAGTTTGCAGTGCGATGTGAACACAACGACGTTCTTGAAAACCTTAGACGCTGCTGAAACCTTCTGGATTATTCAACGGGTCTCTAAGGGCATCTTGGGGGTCACAAACCCATTGGAAGTGATCTGACTACTTCGAACAGGGGTGCTAACGCAGTTTGTGTTCTGGTGTTCAGAGTGGAAATACTAGGGACCGCCGGCCGCGGTGGCCGTGCGGTTCTAGGCGCTGCAGTCCGGAACCGCGGGACTGCTACGGTCGCAGGTTCGAATCCTGCCTCGGGCATGGATGTGTGTGACGTCGTTAGGTTAGTTAGGTTTCACTAGTTCTAAGTTCTAGGGGACTGATGACCTAAGATGTCATGTCCCGTAGTGCTCAGAGCCATTTTTTACTAGGGACCGTTCAAAACCATTTGACGAAATTTGTACGCGATTTGAAGCAGCAAAGGGTGCTTATGCTTTGTCAGTCCTCTTGTTTAGGACCCTGATGTATAATGATCACAGGGGAGTGCGACATCAACAAGTACATGAATAAGAGTACAGAAGGAACCATTAAGACCCTCTCACACTGGCTACACACTCGGTGCCACCCGAGTGCGTTTGCTGTAGGGTACTCTAACGATGAAACCTCGACTGATTACGGCTGTACCGCTTCTTTAGCGCCTGCAGGCCGAAAGTGAAATCTGAGGAGTGTTGCCTATCCCATGGGCATGTAGCCATCGGTGTACACGTCTCACGCTCAACAAAGGTACCCGGCCCGGGTGGCACACTGAGTGTGCTGCTGTACCTGAACTGAAATGCGGAAGGAGGGGGCGGGGGGGGGGTGGGGGGGAGAGAATGACCTTTTACTGGTTATTATCAAGTTCAACTCGTCAAGGGAATGTCAGCAGTACTTGTTTTGCAAATAAAAACTGCCTTTTCCTGCTGCAATGTATTTTATTGATCACATGGAAATGCCACGCAAAAAAAAAAAAAAAATGTTATTTATGCCATGTCAGGCATTTTCATGTGGTCTATGAAATACACTGCGGCAAGAAAAGCTGGTTTTTATTTACAACACACATATTAATGTGCTTCCTGCAGATGATGGACATGCAAACAAACTTGTTATTCGCTCCATGACTGGCATTTCCATCTGGTCTATAAAATACACTGCAGCGAGAAAAGGTGGTTCCTATTTACAAAAGAAATATTTTTGTGCTTGCTGCGGATAATGGCCACGCAAACAAACTTGTTATTCATGCCAAGCCAGAAATTTTCATGTGGTCTATAAAATACATTGCAGCAAGAAAATGCGGTTTTTATTTACAAATCAAACATTTCTGTGCTTGCTGCTGATGATGGCCACGCAAATAGAAATGTCAGTAGTGTCCAAAGTTGTCATGAACGGCATTCCGTTACACATCGCACGGCACTCGGCAAACTTTTGTTGCCGGCCGCGGTGGCCGAGCGGTTGTAGGCGATACAGTCTGGAACCGCGGGACTGCTGCGGTCGCAGGTTCGAATCCTGCTTCGGGCATGGATGTGTGTGATGTCCTTAGGTTAGTTAGCTTTAAGTAGTTCTAAGTTCTAGAGGACTGATGACCTAAGATCGTAAGTCTCATAGTGCTCACAGCCATTTGAGCCAAACTGTTGTTTTCGAGCGCGAAATATGTATAAATGAACGCCACAAGGGAACAAATGGATCCACTGGCGCCCTCTGTGCGTTCTCCTGAGGCCATCTTGTGCTGATTATGATCTGCGGTGTGTCTGATTTGGTTCAAATGGTTCAAATGGCTCTGAGCACTGTGGGACTTAACTTCTGAGGTCATCAGTCTTCTATATATATGTAAACGCACTTCTCTGTCCCCATGACAACGCAAGGCCTCACACAAGTCTACGCGCCCGATTGGAGCTCACAAAACTTCATTCGACTTTTCTTCCTCATCCACCCTACAGCCCGGATCTCACCCCTTCAGACTTCCGTCTCTCTGGCCCAGTCGAGCATGCACTCCACGGTAAACAGATTGTGGATGGTCGGGAGGTTATTGATGCAGGAAGGTGTTGGCTCTGACGTCGATCAGTGCTACCATGCTGGCATACAGGCCCTCCCAGTAAGATAGTGTGAGGCCGTCCCATTGTCAGAGACTATGAGGAAAAGTAAGGTTCTTTAGCCAAAGAGTGGGGAATTACATGGTGCGCTGCATTGCTAAATAAAACCAGGTTGCTTCCCGGAAAAATATTTGTTAGATTACTTTTTTATCGCCCCTCGTATATTGTTCCTATTTCTGGAATCCTTATCAAGAAAGTTTAAAAATATATATCGAACGAAGTCAGAGGCCTGCTGCTCGAATCATAGCACGATGGTGTAGCCCATATGAATATGTAATAGTGATACTCGGGGAAATTAAATGCTAATCTTTGGAAAAAAGGCGACATAGGTCTAGCGAGTTCTGTAGGGTAGAACAGAGAACGTGTGTTCGAGGAAGGCTGTGTGACCATTTACACCATTGGATGCCTCATGTAGGAATGATGAGAATAAAATAAGAAATAATAAGGCTCATACATAGGTCTGTAGATTATCACTCCTCTCTCACTCGAAAAGCTAGACAAGAAAATTGGTGATATTTCGACAAAGTATTCTTTCCCACGCACCGCGCAGAGGCTTCCGGAGTCAATATGCAGATGAAGATGTATAACCGATCACTAGATCTGAAAGTAGGCTGTTTAGGTTTTTATGTTGATAACGCCACGTAGCGCTCTCTATTAATATCGCTGACTGCGCTTTGTGCAGTCTGTTCCTGGTTGGACTCGTTGTTTGAAGTTATTCGTCAGTGTAGAGTTGGGCAGCTGCATGTGAACAGCCCATAGCATTGAGCAGTAGGAGTTGAGCCACCAGCAGATATGAATGTGGGGAGAGACATGCCAGAGTTTTGAGATGTTGATATGATAATATCAGCGGACGATCCGGACGTGTGTCCAGCAGAAAAAGGAAATTTGTTAAACTGGATGTCACGAATATATATACAGGGTGTTTCAAAAATGACCGGTATATTTGAAACGGCAATAAAAACTAAACGAGCAGCGATAGAAATACACCGTTTGTTGCAATATGCTTGGGACAACAGTACATTTTCAGGCGGACAAACTTTCGAAATTACAGTAGTTACAGTTTTCAACAACAGATGGCGCTGCATGTGATGTGAAAGATATAGAAGACAACGCAGTCTGTGGGTGCGCCATTCTGTACGTCGTCTTTCTGCTGTAAGCGTGTGCTGTTCACAACGTGCAAGTGTGCTGTAGACAACATGGTTTATTCCTTAGAACAGAGGATTTTTCTGGTGTTGGAATTCCACCGCCTAGAACACAGTGTTGTTGCAACAAGACGAAGTTTTCAACGGAGGATTAATGTAACCAAAGGACCGAAAAGCGATACAATAAGGGATCTGTTTGAAAAATTTCAATGGACTGGGAACGTGACGGATGAACGTGCTGGAAAGGTAGGGCGAACACGTACGGCAACCAGAGAGGGCAACGCGCAGCTAGTGCAGCAGGTGATCCAACAGCGGCCTCGGGTTTCCGTTCGCCGTGTTGCAGCTGCGGTTCAAATGACGCCAACGTCCACGTATCGTCTCATGCGCCAGAGTTTACACCTCTATCCACACAAAATTCAAACGCGGCAACCCCTCAGCGCCGCTACCATTGCTGCACGAGAGACATTCGCTAACGATGTAGTGCACAGGATTGATGACGGCGATATGCATGTGGGCAGCATTTGGTTTACTGACGAAGCTTATTTTTACCTGGACAGCTTCGTCAATAAACAGAACTGGCGCATATGGGGAACCGAAAAGCCCCATGTTGCAGTCCCATCGTCCCTGCATCCTCAAAAAGTACTGGTCTGGGCCGCCATTTCTTCCAAAGGAATCATTGGCCCATTTTTCAGATCCGAAACGATTACTGCATCACGCTATCTGGACATTTTTCGTGAATTTGTGGCGGTACAAACTGCCTTAGACGAAACTGCGAACACCTCGTGGTTTATGCAAGATGGTGCCCGGCCACATCGCACGGCCGATGTCTTTAATTTCCTGAATGAATATTTCGATGATCGTGTGATTGCTTTGGGCTATCCGAAACATACAGGAGGCGGCGTGGATTGGCCTCCCTATTCGCCAGACATGAACCCCTGTGACTTCTTTCTGTGGGGACTCTTGAAAGACCAGGTGTACCGCCAGAATCCAGAAACAATTGAACAGCTGAAGCAGTACATCTCATCTGCATGTGAAGCCATTCCGCCAGACACGTTGTCAAAGGTTTCGGGTAATTTCATTCAGAGACTACGCCATATAATTGCTACGCATGGTGGATATGTGGAAAATATCGTACTATAGAGTTTCCCAGACCGCAGCGCCATCTGTTGTTGAAATTTGTAACTACTGTAATATCGAAAGTTTGTCCGCCTGAAAATGTACTGTTGTCCCAAGCATATTGCAACAAACGGTGTATTTATATTGCTGCTCGTTTAGTTTTTATTGCCGTTTCAAATATACCGGTCATTTTTGAAACACCCTGTATATATATATTAGTTAGCTGGCAATATTAGCGCTCGCTGTTTTGCGGTAGTTCGAGTAACGAAGATTTGCGTGAGATAAGTGATTCATGAAAGATATAGGTTATTGTAAGTCAGGGTTATTCTTTTGTAGGGATTATTAAAAGTCAGACTGCGTTGCGCTAAAATATTGTGTGTGTGAGTTTAGAAATGATCAGAATAAGTAAAGAGAAAACAGTCTCAGTAAGTTCAGCTTCACTCTGGAGTTTGAAAATCAAGTAATGTAGAAGTTTTACCAGCACAGTCATTCTTTACATTCAAAGGGGAAGTTTCATACGTCGACACTTATCCGAGGATACCTCACTGACAACTTCTGTTTTTTTCTTGTAGTTTGAGTAATTTAGTGTAGTCATTGTTTATTGCTAGCGCATACTTGTAGAGAGAATTTCCTTTGTAGTTGTAGTTTTTCATTGCTGTACTGTAAAACAGTTGTGGCATGCATGTGTTTTAATGTGTTTTCTTATTTTGCTCCTGAAATTGTGCTTTTCTGTGTTATCGTGTGAAATACGTGATAATTATGGGGTGTGAAAAACGTAACACTAGGCTCCAAAGTAAATTGAGAAATGATAGTGACGACGAGCGTAGCATATCAGCACTACCGTGTAATGAATTAACAAACATTGAAGGTAGTGATTTGGTAATTGTGCATAGGGAAATGGACCAGGCGTAAATAACGGTGTAGACAGTGAAACAGCTAGTGAATGGGGTAGTACTGTCGATCGGTCGGTCGGCAATAGCTCTCCTCAGGAATGCGAAATTACAGAACAAGATCTTGAAAATACTGTGGATTCAGGTTTTGAGTCCTTACCCTTTTCTCAGTTAAGTGAAGACTCACTCTCTGCTTTTCAAAACGAGAATGTTGCCGGTGCAAATGCACTGCCGAAAAGCACAGAGGAACATGTATCAGACACCAGTTCATTATTATTAAAATTAATGCAACAAATGGGACAAAGGCTTAAACAAAGTCAAAAACAATCACAGGAACAGCTTCAAAAGTTAGACACAATGGAACTAAATCAGAGACAAACTCAGCAAAAGCTTCAAAAGTAAGACTTAATGGAACAAACGCTTAAACAAACACGGGGAGATTTAACGGCCGAGTTACTTAAAATCGAATCTAAATGTAAAAACGTCTGTAATGACATAAAAACACAAATTTGTGAGCATTTTCAACCTATTTTTTCGCGGCATGAAAATGCATTGCAGAATCACGAGTCAGCCATAAAAGAACTGCAAACTATTGTTCATGAAAACCACGACATCTTGCAAGCTAAAACTGACTGAGTTGCATCTACCGATTCGGTTACGCAACTTGCAAAAACTCAGGAAAACTTAAAGGTCACAGTAGATACGCTTTCGACTCAAATGGTCACCCCGAAACTTGGTTCAGAAAAACACACAAAGGAAATCAGTTCATTATCGGAGAAAGTAGCCGAACTATCGGATCAGTTCACTAACTTATATACAAAGGCAGATGATGATCTGAATGACACAAGACCGGTAGCCTTTACTGACACAGAAGAGTACGAGCAAATTAGGAAATTCAAACAAAATCAGAATCAAATTAATACGTAACACAAAAGAGAAATCCGGGAAGTACTTGGTCAGTTGGCACAGGTAATACAAGAATTTCATAATACACTCGCTCTCCGCTACGGGAAGGATTTGAAATACGGAAAAGCCACAAACTTATAACACAGGGAATTTTGGAAATTATGAAAGAAATCGGCAAGGTGCACCGAATTTTGTGATGGAACCGCCGACACGACGTAACAATGACCGATTTGCGACCCGCCGACACGATGATTTTGACTATAAGCTGTTCATTACTACATATAAGTTCAAAACACTTAAGAATTCAAGTAACGACATTCATCCACAAGCGTGGCTTCATCAATTCTCTCATTGTTTTCCTCCGAAATGGTCATTAGAGCACAGATTAGAATTTATGTGTTGCTCCTTAGAGAATGAACCAGCTTTAAGAATGCGATTGGTCATTCGCGATTGCCACAGTGAAGGAGAATTTTATCATGCTTTCCTCTCAGCATATAGGTCTCAAGCTACCCAGTATCGAGTTAGACATACCATCATTATGATGAAACATTTTTAACAGTCTAAATTTTCCAGTCCGCCAAAATATTTTGAAGACATGTTGCACAAAAGTCAGTATTTGACAAATCCGTACAGTTCCTCGCAGTTCATCGCACCTCATCTGAATTTGCTTGATTAAATTGCCTGAACATTTATGATATATTATTTTGGCAGGACGTTGCAAAGACGACATCGAAGATTTTCAGGGACTGTTACAAGAATTCGAAACTGAGACTGACAATCGCGGGACGCGAAACCAGGAAAACAACAATTACATGTCACATCCGTCACAATTCCGTCACGACAGAAATGATAACTGGACACGACGAGGCTATTCTTACAACGCAAATCGTGACCAAAACAGACACCACTCGTATGACAACCGTTGGCAGAGTAATAATAATTAAAGGGAAAGATCACCTCTCTGCTTTAATGACTATGACAGAGACAATCATAGAAACAGACAATATGGGAACGAGAACTACTATTATCAATGGAGACAGAATAATTTCAGATGCAACAGCCCAACGCGCAGTTATGACTCAGGGAGATATTCGTAGAATTAGAAAGAAAGAAATAATAGAAACTACCGGCATGATGCCAGACGATATATTCTTAACAAAAAACCAGAATTTAATCAGATCTGGCGGGATTCAAACTGGGCAGCGCCCTCTCGACAAGTTGAAATTGTAGAAATTAGATCTCCAAATCCCATTAACGACGCGCGAAAACAAAGAGACAGTAGACAATGGCCCACACCGCTAGCAGCCACAAAACGTACTTATGAAGCTGACGACATAGCTGCCTTTGCTATTAATTAAGTAAAAATGGGAGACATTAGGGACATTTTACTCCAGGAACACAACGTAAAACAGAAGAACATTGCATATCCTGTAATTCACATTACAGTAAATGACGTAAAATTTGTGGCAGTACTATACTCTGAGAGTCCCATTTCAGTAATTAGTGAAACAGCTCTTGGCAAATGCTGCAAATCAAACGATTGCCCCATACTTCCTTTATGTAAGATTAAATTACAAGGTGCAAGCCACAGTTTCTCTATGAACTTTCTTATCGTTCCATTATTGTCGACAGAAATTATATTGGGAGTAGACTTTTTGAATGAATACAAAGCAATCTTAAACTTTCACGAAGCTGAAATATGTTTAGAGAAAGAAGGTAAGTCAATAGCTTTGAAATTTGGATATTGGCTCTCAAACTATGACGAGGAAATTAATCGGCTTTACTTCTTGTTAGACAACAGTTCGGAACTTTCGACTGAAATGGACACTAATAATCACTTTGCAAGTATTGACAGGGATGATATTGATGACGTATTTGATAGTAATCACTTAATTCAGAATAAAATCCAAACAATTGAGAACTGTAATGACACTGATAAGCAAGACCTTTTTGACATTTTACTAGCACATTCCACTGTTATTACCCACAAAACAGGAACAACCAAAGGATTTCAATAACATTTTCGTGTTCGTGAGCATACTAAATTTTGCGTCACACCATATGTAATACCGGCACATCATAGCGACCGTGTCAGAACAGAAATACAATCTACTCTTCATGAGGGGATTATTGAACATGCTGTAAGCTCATACAACAATCATTTATGTGCTGGTGAGAAGAAAAATGGATCGATTAGTCTTGTGTTAGATTCGAGACAAATAAATACTATCATCATTCCGGAAACAGACAGACCACAAACGTTGGAGGAACTTACTCAAAATTTTAATGGCGTAGAAGTGTTGAATTCTATTGATCTCATATCCAGCTTTTATCGGATCGAACTTCATCCAGAATGTAGAAAATACACAGCTTTTCTTTGTTTCGGAGTTTGTTATTTTTGTATCCCGCCTGGAAGGCGGCGCGTGGATTGGATCAGGAAAAGGTGAAACATGTCCGGTACTGCTGTATGAATTTAAATCCCTTTACTCAAGCAATAAGAATACATATTACATAACTTGCAAGGGGGTGCGAAGTTGAAGCGAAGTGTCCTGGTTGGCTGCACCTAATCAAATGGGTGAAACATTCGCGAAGCTCGTAGACCTCAACAGCACCAGCTAGAGGGCGCTGTCGTCTGTGTCCCTCGTAGTGCCAACCTTTGAAACTATGTGGCATCGTTACTATCGATACACAGTTATCAATTTCAGAAACTTCATTTTATTTGAACATTTCTTCGGCAGCATTCATGCGTGGGCTAAATTCGATATTACCTGAGTTCTTAAAATGTCATATCACCTAATGTGTGGACAATATTCTAATAGCAGAAGCCTCATGGAAACAACATAATCGCATCCTCAACAGTGTGTTACGTATTTTTGCAGAATTGGAAATTACAGTTAACTTAGAAAAGTCTTATTTCGGTAGGACAAAGCTGAAGTTTTTGGGACACATTATTTCTTCTGAAGACACTCAGCCAGATCCTGAAAAGTTAGAAGCCATCAGAGCCATTCCAGTTCCATCCACAGAAAAACAAGCCCGCAGTTGTCTAGGTCTCATGAATATTTACCGTGGTTTTTCTGAATATGAAAATTATAGTAACACCAAAACTTTGTTCTATCCCTGGAAAAAATACTATTTGGAACTGGGACGAACAGGCACAGTTGGAATTCAATATTTTGAAAGAAGCGATACTTAACGCGCCAATACTAGCTCATCCAGATATGTCAGAAGAATTCTGCCTTAGCATGGATTCTTCTAAAATCGGTCTTGGAGCCCATTAATTTAAAGAAGCCATAGAAAAGGACAACACTGTTCAGAAAACCATTGCTTTTGCTAGCTACGTGCTAAAAAATCTGAAAAAACTTGTTCCCTTACTGAATTAGAAGCTTTAGCTATCGTTTGGGCATTTAACAAATTCCGTTTCTTTCCTTTAGGTAAATACGTAAAAGTATACAGTGATCATCGTCCATTACAATTTCTTATGTCTTCAAAATTAAATCGTGACAGGTTAAAACGTTGAGCATAGTTTCTGCAAGAATTCCACTTCACAATAGTCTACACTCCCGGCAAGGAGAAAATTGTTGCGGATGCACTGTCACGTGCACCGGATGGGCATCATAAAAGTAACACAGAAGGCAGCCTCGAGAAAAATTTCAGTATTCCTTATATTCAGAAAGTCGTCTTTGAAAACTTCATCACCGCATCTTTGAAGGACATTGCTCATGAACAAGATAATGATCCGATTTGTAAAGACATCAAAAGTAAATGACGTGAAAAGACACACACGCAGATTCGGCATTATCTGGTTAGAAACAACTACTCTTCAAACGTCGCACTGTCGGTGACAACCTATGGGTACTTTGCATTCCTGACGATTTTTTAATAACCTCGTTTGGTACATTCATTTCAGCTGGTCCACGAAAATGTTATCGTATTCTTCGGACGATTTGTTATTTTAACAATATGGAAGGGAGAATTCGAAGAGTCTTGCCAATAGTAACCTTTGTCAGAAAGGTAAACCAGCCACTATCTCACATCTTGCTACGTTGCTTCCTATCATTCCTACTAGATTAAAAGAATTTGCTGCTGTTGATCTCTTAGGACCCCTTGTCAGAACATCGAATGGATTTTCGTACGTTTTAGTCGCTTTTGAGCTTACTTCGAAATCTGTTTCTTTCACACCGCTACGTAAAGCCCCTGGACGGTCTGTATCCAACAAATTTGTTAAAAATTTCTTACGCGAAGTTGGACACGTTGCTAAAGCCTTTTCAGATAATAGAACGCAATTCAGATCTTCTGTTTGGACAAGTATGCTTCGGAATCGTAAAATCAAACCTGTTTTTATTTCATTGTACTCAACACATTGTAACCCGTCTGAACAGATTATGAAAGAAATCAATAAGCGTTGCAGATTTTATTGTCACAGAAAGCATCAGTATTGGGACAGATATTTACACTTACTTCATAACGTGTTGAGAGAAATGCCTCATGACCAGTGTTTTACCACCTATTCATGTACTGAAGAATAAAGAACCACCGGACAGAATCAGAGAGCTTGTACCATTTCCGAATACACGTAAACTTCTAAACAAAGACATAGTTGAGTTGGATATTAAAAATATTAATTCAGCTGCAGACAAAAGAAGAAAACTACACAGTAAAGAAAATGCAAAGAAACTATATATTAGTCAGAAAGTTCTCATTAAAGCTTACTCATTGTCACATAATTCTTTCAGGTTTACAATGGACCTTACAGGATCCGACGTATACCTCATGATAATGGCGTTGAACTTGAAACTGTGCGTACTAGGTAAAGTAAAGAATTACATCACATTTCACATGTAAAACCGTTTATTGAGAGATAGTCTGCCTTTTAACTTAGTCTTTGCCATAAGATTTCTACTTCACGTTACTATTATGCTTTGTTATACTTAGAAACTATTAACATGCACCGATCGAGGTGGCGCAGTGGTTCGACACTGGACTCGCATTCGGGAGGACGACGGTTCAATCCCGCGTCCGGCCATCCTGATTTAGGTTTTCCGTGATTTCCCTAAATCGCTCCAGGCAAATGCCGGGATGGTTCCTTTCAAAGGGCACGGCCGACTTCCTTCCCTATCCTTCCCTAATCCGATGAGACCGATGACCTCGCTGTCTGGTCTTCCTCAAAACAACCAACCAACCTATTAACGTGCAACAATGTTTTGAAGTCAGCTATCCAGTCAAGAACCTAGGGAAAGTATTAAGACAGTAATTACAAATACATTGTTATAGTGAACAGACGACAAAGTGTTATTGTGTGTACATTTTTGTTTGTTGGTTGCAGGATTATGTAACGACTATAGTGCTTACTTATTTGGAGCATATACTGCTAATCAGATTTTAATGCAACATTTTGGTTTACTTAAAAAGACATTTAGTATTTAAAGTATTTGCTGAGAGATTACAGATGACTTATTATTTGGTTTGTTTGACAGCTGCACGATTATATCACGACGTTACTAATGAGTGACACAATTTACATTATTGCTTTTGCGCTGTATTCGTTTTATGTCTCCACAGTTTTTCTACATTCTTCTGAAAACTAAACCACGTTTTAGCAGTAACTTTTGTGGTATAGCTACAATGTGACAGCCTTTTCGTAAAACAACAATACGTTACAGCATAGTACTTTCTTGTTCACGGCAATGAGCGTAATAACTACAACATCTATACGCATAGCATTTCACTTTTGTTTATGACGAGGTAAGTACATTGATTTCTGCAAAACATTGCTTATGGACGACGGTAACTACGACACTTGGCACATTTTTACCGTTAAGTAATGACAGAAATTATCTTACAGCAAGGCGCACAGTTTAGGGCTACAGGTCACGCATTTAAATGATTAAATTTTGTACGTGGAACATTTCAAAAAATATTCTTGAATTACAATGATACAGTGAAGGCTTTTAGTGATATATTTCATCATCTGAGGACATAATTGCATTAACCCTCAGGAGAGAATGCTTACTTTGCGTACTAAGCGTGTGGCAAGCGCTAGGAGCCCTAGCTAATATGGTATCTGCTTATTCAGTTTTACACATCGATACTATATTTTTAACACAGAATTACACAGCTATCTAATTATTTAACTAAGAGACAAATATTTTTTTAACACGTCAGTGACACATGTTTACGTAATTACACAGGTGGATAACTTCACACTTATGAAATTGTAGTTTGTCTGCATTTTGGTAACTATTCATATTTACTTGAGAAACCACTGTGATACTACGAGAGCATTTTCAGAGACATTGAAATTACTGAAGAAAGCTACGACGTTTTTGAGATTTGATTAAGGTGTTATGATTTTATTATTGTGATGACAATGTGTACTGTGACGTCGAGGTGTGGTTGTGATCATTATGAAGGGTGAGTGCGTGCGTGAATGAGAGTACCACAATGGTGATAGAAATTTTTTTGACGCTGTTATATATGAGATTTTGTTTCTACACACTTCTAACCTAAATTTTCAACCTTTGAAACTTTTTTATGTATATAAGTCTGTCACTGTAGCTGAAACTGCTGTCATAAATATTTCGGTAAAGAAGGTAAGCGACCATGACGTGGTGAACTGTAGGTGCCCGGCTGCAATACTCTCGCCTGCAAAAAAAAACCATTAGTGTATGAGTTTCAAAGGCACAGGTGTAGAAAAAAGAGCCCAATAACCTCACTATCGACATTTCTTTGTAGAAACCATCGCAAACACGACACACTCATGTTTGAATACATATGATTACACTTTGGAGCTTGTAATTTCTGATATTTACGGAAATGCCTATAAAATGATGAGAAATATTTTAGCTCTATACACCTGATTATGGTTACTGTCTTTCTAGTTGAGAATTTTTTTTACTGCCTTATGAAATGCCATATGGCTTGTGAATGGCATCTTTATGCGTTTCCTTCTATATATTTGCCTATTTTGTTTGATATCTAGTTTCTAGCTGCGCTGCAGTGTTGGTTAAAATAAAGAAAAAATTATAGATGTACTAATGTAAGTATTTTCTGTTTACAGATCCATTATATAATAATTTTATGATCTAGTACAGGAAGGATAACTGATATAGACGTTAGGATGTAAATAGACATTCCCTTTCACAGGAATTGCGTACATATTTTTTTCGACAACTTGGTAACTTGTTTGGTGGAGTAAGTTATTAAGTCTGCATTGTAATCTTTACTGTAATATTTTTTCTGCTTCAGCTTGTCATGTCTGTGTATAGTTTATTGCTTTTCCTGCTGCTGTTTGTCAGGCATTGCCCTACTGAATTTCACTTTGTATTACTCTGCTAAGCCAGTTTTACTACTGATTTATTTTTCTTGTTGCTGCACATTGGCTCATATTAGGTATAATGTTGCACTTGCTTTGCTAATTTATATTTATTGCTGCTTACTTTCCACTTTGCATTTTTTTTCTCGTACTTGTTTGTGTTAATGCTCATGCTGCTGCATTGCCTTGTCCCTTAGTTTATGTATCTGAGCTCGGTAGATTTAAGTTAGCTTAAGAAGGGGGCACTACATAAGAAACTAACTATGAAGAATAGGGGAAGAATGCATTGAGAAGTTATATGAAAAAGATTGGGCCAAAATGAGTATTGTGAAATGAGAAATAGTTATTTTGAAAGAGGATATGAATAGACAAGTGGAGTTTTGGGACAAAAGGGTTAGGTAGGATTTTCTTGAAAACAAATAAGGTGGTAAGGAATATGTGAAAATACTAGCACAGAAAGCATGTGCAGAAACGTCGTTTTGGGAATAATGATGAACTAATGGATATCTCTGAGAACTAAAGAAATTTTGCTTAATAAAATGAAATACGATAAATACTGCAGTACCAAATATTATGCTGAAAACAAACCGTATCCTTTCCTTTTTTGTGATTCCGCTATGTGTTTATGTGTACCCTTGTGTGTCTATGTTCTTCCTGTCTTTATGTGTTCATCTGACAAGAGAATTTTTGTACTAATAAGCTGCATTTACTCTGATGAGAAGTACTGTTATCCTCAAATATAACCTGTTCATTACTTTGGAAAAATGTTTAGATATTACTTATTCTGTTATTCTTTCTTTTTAAGCTCACGTATCAATCTGATGTTCTAATTAATATTTTCACTTTTTCATTTATTTACTTATGTCACAATTCCTATAATACTTATGTATATGATTATTTCTATTCCTTTGTAATGCATGGATTACTACTAATGCTATCATTATGTATGTTAATGATGCTTTTTGTTTCTTTGTAATTGTATTCTCACACTATAAAATTGTAGTTGACACCAGTTCTTCAAAATAAGTAAATAGTAGGGTTTAATTTCACTGCACACATTTCTTTTTACATAGTATATGCACAATATGTGAGAAGTTAAAAAAAGGACTGCTAGTGCTCGCACGTGTGTTGATAATTCAGCAAGGGACTTGTTTACAGCATTGTTGGTTTGAAGGACATTTCAACTATATTTTTTTGAGAGCACAACAAGTGCTTCATTTACTCGCTATATTATCTGCAGCACTCTTCGATAGTGATTGTGCATCTGCACAGTCTCAACGGATTTCTACTGTGATGAATGAGCAGGACTGTCTTTATGAACTGTGAGGCTAATTTTTGCTTTTGACCAACAGTGCATCAATAAGTGTGTGTATCTGATCTATTTGTTATTGTTAATATGAAAAACTTTATCAAATCAGTACTGGCCACTGCCCAAAACAATTTGTAAAATGTTTTATGTGGAGCATGGGGGCGATGTAAGATAGCTGTTTAGGTTCTTATGTTGTTAACGCCATGTAGCGCTCTCTATTAATATCGCTGACTGCGCTATATGCAGTCTGTGGCTGTTTGGACTCGTTGTTGGATGTTGTTCGCATGTGTAGTGCGGGTAGTTGGATGTGAACAACCCGTAGCGTTGGGCAGTTGGAGGTGAGCCGTCAGCAGAGGTGGATTAGAGGAGAGACATTCCAGAGTTCTGAGATGTTAATATGAGCAGACGACCTGGACGTGTGTCTGTCAGAAAAAGGAAATTTGCTAAAGTGGATTTTACTAATATATATATATATATATATATATATATATATTGAACATTATTAAGGTAATTACATTGTTTGTTTTCTACCAAAATCTTTCCTTTGCTAACTATATGCCTATCAGTAGTTAGTGCCTGCAGTAGTCAGAATCTTTTATTTAGCTTTCAGTATTAGCTCTTACTGTATTGCAGTAGTTGGAGTAACGAAGATTTGTGTGAGGTAAGTGATTCATGAAAGGTATAGATTATTATTAGTCAGGGCTATTCTTTTCTAGCGATTATTAAAAGTCCGATTACGTTGCGCTAAAATATTGTGTGTCAGTTTAGAAACGATCAGAATAAGTAAAGAGAAAACAGTCTCAGTAAGTTAAGTTTCACTGTGGAGATTGAAAATCGTGTAACGTAGAAGTTTCACTAGCACAGTCATTCTTTACATTCAAAGGGGATGTTTCAGATCATAAATACTAATTGCATATACGAACTGCTCAGTAACGAAGAAACACCCTGAGATATTGTATTACTATCACGACACTATACTTTTCTGTAATACTCCCTGTTATTAAAACCAAAATGTATGATAAAAACTGCACATTTCATATAATGTTCGCTGTAAACACTACACTAACCGGCCTACTGTCTACAACTTGCGCCGAAGCATATATCCCATTATACAGAGCTAAGAGAACGTAATCAAGGGTGTTGTTTCGAAGGTTGCTACTACAGCCGCGACTGGTTACCGTTGTGATTCTACCTACAGCGTGAAGAGAATTAATAATAATAAGGTTTCTTTCTCACATTACCATAAATGTCGAAATATGTGGGAAAAATGTAGTTCTGAGATATTAATTCTGAAATAGTGTACATCCATATCTAACACCGATAGATATAATTTCCTGTGTAGGAGAGGATTATCCGCGTACCACTATCATTTCTCCTTATTTCCGTTCCATTCGCTAACGGTGCGTGGAGAAAACGGATACCTGGAAGCCTCCGCATGGCCATCACTTCTTATGTATTACCGTCATACCCATTTCACTTCTTCGAACATAATCTCTTGTCATTGTAGCTGTACACCTCTCGCTGATGCTCATTGGTGGCCTAGAAGCGTCAGCCTCTAGTAATGGATGAGCATCTCTGTGACATGCTCGTGCTTCGTAAACGGCACTGTTGAGACACGTCCGACTTTTCCCCGGATATAACTGCTGACTATTAAAGAAGGTACGTGCATATGGAATAGGCATCCAGATATGTGACGGGCTCGAAGACTTCTCAAGTAACAGAACTCAGTGTGTGGTCCTCGATGGCGAGTGTTGTATGATAGTCCCGTTGCTGTTTTCTGTATAGATGAATTATATGGCAAACAATGTAGGCAGCAATCTGCGGTTGTTCGCTGACGATGCTATAGTGTACAGGAAAGTGCCGAAGATAAGTGAGTGTAGCGTTTTACAAGGTGACCTAGACAATATTTATACTTTTTTGATTAACAGCAAGTGGCTTTTAATGTAGAATAATGTAAGTTAATGTAGATACGTAGGAAAAACAAACCCATAATGTTCGGATACAGCGTTAGTAGTTCAAAATGGTTCACATTACTACGAGCACTATGGGACTTAACTGCTGAGGTCATCAGTCCCCTAGAACTTAGAACTACTTAAACGTAACTAACCTAAGGACATCACACACATCCATGCCCGAGGCAGGATTCGAACCTGCGACCGTAGCGGTCGCGAGCTTCCAGGCTGTAGCACCTAGAACCGCTGGGCCACTCCGGCCGGCTAGCGTTAGTAGTATCCTCCTTGAAACAGTCCGGTTGTATAAATTATCTTCCTGCAACGTTGCGAAGAGATAAGAAATGGGACGAGTATGTGAGAACTGACAGGGAAGGTGAATGGTCGACTTCGGTTTATTATGAAAATTCTGGGAACGTGTGGTACATCTGTAAAGGAGACGGCATATAGGACGCTAGTGCGATATGTTCTTGAGTACTGCTCGAGTCTTTGGTCCGCATCAGGTCGAATTGAAGGAGAAAACAGAAGCAACTCAGAGATGAGCTGCTAGATTTGTTATCAGTATGTTGGATTAGCGTGCAAGTGTTGCGAATATGCTTCGAGAGCTCAAGTGGGAATCCTCAGAGGGAAGAAGACATTCATTTCAACGAAACTCCTGAAAAAGTTTAGAGAACCGGCATTTGAAGAAGTCTGCAGAACGATTCTGCAGCCGACAATACACATTTCGCATAGGGACTGCTAAGGTAGGATACGAGAAATTAGGGCTCATACGGAGGCATATAGATCGTCGTTTTTCCTTCGCTGTATCTGCGAGTGGAATAAGGAGAGGTAACGACTAGTTGCGGCAAGCCGGCCGCTTTGGTCGAACGGTTCTAGGCGCTTGATCCGGAACAGCGCTGCTGATACTGTCGCAAGTTCGAATCCTGGATGTGTGTGATGCCCTTAGGTTAGTTAGGGTTAAGTAATTCTAAGTCTAGAGGACTGATGACCTAAGATGTTAAGTCCCATAGTGCTTAGAGCCATTGGGACCATTTAGTTGTGGCAAAGAGTACCCTCTGCCATGCACCGTACTGTGGCTTGCTGAGTATGTATGTAGATTTAGATGTAGGAGATTGTGTCTATTTTGTCTACTGATCCGACCGCTAAGACTCTCAAACTACCGAGTTGTGCATAACAGTCTTTCGAACGAGCTTTTTGTTCTCAACCTCCTTTTTGTGCGAATTACACTTAAATTGTACGAAACAAACCATCCTCAGTCTGACATTTTCTTTTCTTACACCTAGTTTCATGTGGTGGATTCACTTTGTCATCTTAGTTTATATAGAGCTCAACTATGCGAGAACTTCGGCTGCGCTGCAGGTGATTTTCCTTGACCCGTCTTTCTCTTTTTACACGTAGCGCTTTGTACTTCGTTTTCAGAATATCTAATACAGAAAGTAGGTGGCAAAATCAATGTCATGCATTCATTTTAACTGTTCTATCTGGTAATGGGTAATTGGTAGAGTTAAGAGACGGCGTGACTAATTTTAGCATGCCTTTTTGAGAGGTAGCTGATGGTTTGCTAGTGAATCGGTATGTGCTGCTGATGGAAAGGTACAATAGAAAGCACTTTGTTATTAAAGATTTTGTAGATATTGAGACCGCCTGAAGCCAAAGGGACAGAATCCATTATTTTAAATGTTTCGATTAATAATGACTATTTAGAGTATAAGACTGAAGCTCCAGTGCTAAAATGTCAGACTATGTGGTTCATCAAGAATTTCCTCCCTCTGAACAAATTACAGAGGCAAGGTGAACCGTTTTCAGTATGGCACAGAGGCAGCGGAGCTGTTAATAAATATTTGTTGTTGTTGTATTAGCACGTAAAGCACAGTAAAGTAAGCCAGGCTACAATGTTATGCAAGGAACAGCTTGATTGATACAGATTTTAAACAGAGGTTTAAGTGTGACCCTTTCCAGTTGATAAACTGGTAATTCATTCCATGTTGGTTTGGAGTAACAGGAAGTCCGCTCCTTCATTTTCAACAGTTACCAAGTGAGCGGCTGAATACAGTTATGGTCATACTTCTCTCCAAGGTGCCATGTAAGAAGGGCGTCATAAACTGTAGTCACAGACGAAAACATCGACAAAATGCACGATGTGGCACTGGTCGATCGGTGATCAAATGCTTACAAAATAGCTGACGGTGTAAGGTTTGTCAGAATATACTCTTCAGTTGATTTTACATGAATGTGTGCTTTGTGTAGGATGGTTCTCAGATTTGTAGAAGAAAACTGGACAGAAATTCCTAAGTACCTTTTGGTCCGTTTTAAAAGCAATCAAACTGATGGCCTGTACCTTCGTTATTGCGGGTGAGAGGCTCAGTCGACCACATAACGCCTAGAAGGAAACACATAGCAACGGAGAGGGTCGAAAACGAAGACCTGGCACCAAAATTGATGAATGCAGTATCATCCGTCGTAACGTAGGTGCCGGTGTATTCTGGTATGAAGGAATGAAGGAGATCCTTCCCCCTTGGTTGCCTATGATGGGGGAAAAATCTTTCAAATAATTTTGTGCTACCCGTCAATTTGATTCCAATGAACAATAAATAAATAAATGAGTTATATGAAACTTCGGCTCAATAAGGGAAGGGGTGTCTTTGGACACTACGTTTTCAAAATAAACCGAAAATTTGCATAAAACATTATTTAATTTTTATCTCAATAAGTACTGTTCCGAAGTATCTAATTAGTGAATAACTTTCATTACTTTCTACTAACCTATTAGTACTACTGTACTATCACTTATAATACACTATACGAAGCTACTGCGTACGTAGTTTACGCAGCAAATATTATTTGGAAGCGAGATTTTCATTTAAAAATATTTGTTCTTTGATAAATTTTCATTTTAGGCTCAGGAATCTTATGGCTACAGTTCGATGGATACTGCAGTTAGTCAAACACGCTAAAAAATAATATTACTTTACTCGAAATAAAATGTTCCATCCCGTTATTGCCTATAGCCGGGTTTTCATCGGTTCCTGCTTGAATCATTATTTAGTTTTCATCGGATGGTGCTGCCTCATTATTCATTACTTTGACAATTTTCATTTTTTCTTTCAAAATACTGATAGAATCGAAGATGGTTAGTGTAACAGAATAGAAGAGAGGTAACATGAATAACTTTTCAGTTGTCGTAAAGCAACGTTAGAGATATTCAAATAACTTAAGGATTTGGTGCCGGGTGAAGTCGTCGAGCACCACAGGTATTTCGACAGGAGCACACCCTGCCATTCTCAAGGCACAAATGCAGGGAGGAAGCAATGGGCAAGGGAATTTAATACCTCGGTTCACAGAGGAGAAACAAGGAAGATGCCAACCACAGAACAAGTAACTGCAGAGTCAACAGACAACCAAAGATAACCAACATCAGAAATATGGATAGTGACTTTTAATCAACAGGTGAGGTAGCACTAATTCTGTCCTTCTGTTTTTTGATGAGAGACAGAGGCGGATTCCAAGCGGCATTTAAACAAAATCCACCATCTCTGTTTATGAGGTTGCTAGATAGTTTGATTTCAACAGCTTCCTTTGTAACACTGTCCCAATAGTTGGACGTGCAAGCCAGATTCTCCGTGTTGTGGTATTCCATAGGATGACCGGTGTCAAGGCAATGTTATTGCAGAAATACTGTTTTGGACCTAGTGAACTTGACTGAGAGCCTACACAAAACCTACAACAATGGCCGCAAATCTTTTGTTCCCTAGAACAATTATCACTTGGCTGACGCCGTCTCTAATGCCACACCGATTGATGTTTTCCCATGTGCTGACTAGAGAGATTTCACCTTAGCTGACCCGAAAATCCTGAAGCTACTGTGAAGACGAAATTAAATCAGGTTTCCTCAAGACAGCATACCATTTACAGCAGAAAAAAAGAGCACATGACACAATAATCTGAACGAAAGTGACCCGAATTAATAGAGGATCTAAGCTATGACTCAACATTAGGGGTATGTTCGAATACTCTGGCTACAAAGAAATAAAGGTAGGTATACTTTGGACAATATGGGGTCTACATAAGGGCTGAAAAAAAAAAGAAAAAGGAAAAAATATGTTTTCCTGAGTTGTTTCATAAAAATTATCCTGCTGGATCATTACCGGGCCGTATGAGGTCCGTGGACCACGGTCTGTGCATCTCTGACGTAGACCATTTGCTGTGTCAACTGTTCATCCCGTTACGAAAGCACAAACGAATGGCAAATGGCTTTCTGAGGTGAGTATTAGTAGGAAATCACACTTACTACGTAATAGTCGTCATTGTATATGATAGTACGTTCACAAATCTGAGAACATTTGTTACTACCATGACTATTTTGAGCGTACGTCAGCTGGTGACAAAATAGAGCCTTGAAAAATTTCTGAAACTCTACAGGGTGATTTTTTCCACCGTGTACAAACCCTAGGGATTGATCGATGAGAGGATACGGAACAAATACGTCCAATGAAGTTACGTCAGGAAATGCATGGTTTCCATGCTGGATACCATTTATTCAACCATACTTTGTTACAGTAGCTGCGGCATAATACCCGCTGTACCATGCAACCACAGTTACAGTATGCAAGGTTGCCTCCTAGAGGGTGGTACTGTTCCTCATACGTGAGGCCCTTGCGCCCTCTCCCGCCGTAGTAACCGGTAGTGTTGTGTCTGACTCACTTGTCTTGCTGACTCACCTTGTAATGGATGTGATAAATCGTTGCACAAATTGGTTCCGTATTCGAATCGAGGTTGGCGACGTGGTGTTAACTTACAGAAAGGCAAATGGCAACGGGCGGCGGGCAGCAATGGTATATCAGGAGACCTATCCCTGCCGACAACAACAACAGCATTCAACGTTTGCAGCAGTGCTTCGCCGTTTATCTGAGCCAGGCCTGTTTCAAAAAGCATGAAATCATGAAAGACGTACTCTAAGTGTTCGGACACCAAACTTGGAGGGGAATGTGATTAACACTGTGAAGGCGACCGCCATGTCAGTACCAGGCACTTGTCCCGCCAGTACAGGCTAAGCCAGACGCCCGTGTCGAACATTCTCATGACAATTGTTACTATCCTTATCACTTATAGCGTGTGTAGGGCTTACTTGCGACAGACTTTCCACATCGGGACCAGTTTTGCCACTGTTTTCTTTACCAGGCAGACACAATTCCGGGATTTGTGTCATGCATCCTACTCACAGATGGGGCCCCTTTACGTGGAGTGGTACCTTCAACTTTCATGCCGCTCGTCTTGGGATTTAGTAGTCAGAACCCCCTTGGTATGGTGACAGCGAATCATCAGCATCGGTGCAGCCGGAAGGTGTGGGCCAGGATAATTGGCGACCGTACTTTCGAACCTGCCTTCCTTCCATGTCGCCTAACAGGCCGGAACTATCGGCGTTCCTTGCGGGTGACTTTGCCTCCCCTGCTGAAAGAAGTGCCATTGATGATTCGAGGGATTATATGCCTGCTACGTGATGGTGTTCCAGCCCACTTCGCCGTTAACGTCCGGGCCCATCTCAATCGTGTCTTTCCTGGTCGATGGATAGGAAGGGGTGTCCAGTTGCATGGCCTGCTCGTCCATCGGTTCTTACCCCTTGAGATTTCTGGTTATGGGGCCATCTCAAAAGTACCGAGTATGCAGAGCCCATTACAGATGTGGAGACGCTGGAGCACCGTATTCATGCTGCCTTTGACACTGTTCGGATGCAGCCTGGCCGATCTGAACATGTGGGAGAGAATCTGTTGAGGCACATGGAAATCATTTTCTACACATACTTAAACTGTGGGTGCATGGTACAGGGCGTGTTAGACCGCAGTCTCTGTAACAATTTATGATTGAGTAAATGGTCTCTAACATAGAAACCAAGCATTTCTGGACATAAGTTCAGTGGACCATTTTTGTTCCGTATCCTCTCATCGATCAGTCCCTAGAGTTGGTACATGGTGGAAAAAATCGCCCTGTATAATATACAGGCTTTGATTTATTAAAGGCACGTGTTTTAAAGTAGTGACAATATCTGCAGGTGCAGCGACAATATTTTACATCTCATTCGTCATCAAATCGTATTTGAACTGTACGAGAGGTAATAAATCTAATTTTTGTGCCTCATAAGACTTACACGTTGATTTTCTGAGACTCGGGAAGGTTTGAGACTATTACCTTTACTTATGAACAAATGGTTTATGGTGCTTCTTTCCCGAAGTCAAAATAAACTCCCTGCTGTTTAACTCTGTAAGTTCCAAAGGAGAATTCTCTTTCCTGGAACATCACCTTCAGTTTTAGTAAGTAAATTTAGTATTATTCTGATTTGGTACATACTAGTGCAAGAAATTGTCCAAATACCCATTGGTTTAGGTAAATGGGCCACTAACGTTTTCATTAAGCTAGACGAGTGCATCGCTCCGAGTGACCTTAACATCGACGAGGTGTGTGTCCGCCAATCGAAAATTTATACAAGGATTACTCAAATCTTTACCTAATACTTCAATATCTTCAGATACTCTTTTAAGTATGGATAAGCTAACCGCCCATTACAGAATCTTTGGCTAGTTCTAATAAAGAGATGCATGCACTCAAATTTGGAGAGAAACTGCCCCCTGTTGTATAAACGACGCAATTGGAAAACAATGAGTCATCGATATGTTGCATAATAAATTTTTCAGCAGTGTTCGATAATCATAATGGAGATTTAGTCTCCTAGACAATACAAAATGATGTGAGACACATTGTTAAAGAATGAAATTTTCTCTTAGCAGTGAATTGCATATTTCTCTTTACAACAATCAGATAATCTGATGGAGGTATATTTGTCGTGAACGCGATTTGCATACATGTACACATCGTACATAAGGGACGACTGAAATGTAAAGACTACTCTCAACAGAAAATCCTTGAAACAGTAATTCCAAATCACCTGCATCCGTGTGTATAGTTTTTACGAATTTATTATTTGTCATAATCATAAGGAGAAATGCTTTAGTGCCTCTATTTACTACTGAATCAGTGATGATCAGACATTACTGTTCAAGTGCTAAGTGAACGTATTGCCACTAAAGGAGCGAGCGAACTCAATGCAATTTATTGTCACCCATAGAACGTCTAACTCCTATTTACTTTCATCGAGGAATTTATTGAACATTAACACTATGTAGGCATTACTTTTCATTGTAGCTGTTAAGATTAGTTTCGACCAGTGTTAAAACGGAATCGTAAACTTACGTGTAGAAACATAGCTACATGATGAAGACACATTCATAAATTTTGTTGTTGTTTAGCACGTACTGCAATTGCAAATAAAGTACATAAAGAAGTGAGGAGTGTTATCACATTTGATGCTACAGAGCATTCCAGTGGTTTTCTGGCTGTGAATGGCATTTTGTGAAAGCATGAAATCCGCTATGAATTCAACATGTTCAGACAGACATGTTCTCCATTGCATACCAGTACAGATGAGAATTACGTCCAAGATACTACGGGGAAATCAATGTAATGGCAGACAAGATAAGAGTAGTCGATATCTGGAGCACCATGCATCCTTTGCCGTAGATTAGGATCGGTGCCGCGTAACTAGCTCATTGGACATTAAGTAGCCGCAGTGTGTTAGTAATCAGATTGTATCTATCCTCTCCCGAGACACCCGTTAATGGATCGATCGGCGCTAACACGGCGCCCTCGGCCTCGCTGTCGCGCACATTCTGGCCCTGCCTTGTATCGACTAACATTTTCACATATTCCTGATTGTTTTAGTGTGGTTAGGCGACGCCCTCTGTCTCTCCCTCTCACCACGTTAATTTTAGTGGGACTATTCTATAAAGAAAATAACACTTGCTTTTTTCAGAAACTTAGTGCAATGGCAGGTATCTCTTTTTCCATTGTTTGTTGATTTATTGTATTAGCCGAAACACTTCTCCGTTTGTATTTCCGTTTAAAGTGACTTGCAGTGAGTCTTTCAGCGGAGGGGTTGTAACAGTCAGGTAGGTATTTCGGCTGACCGAAGCTTAAGCTTTCGTGCGACTATATGAAATAGAAGTTTTCACTGGTTACCCTCAGATCAATTCACGTGAATGCCAGTCACAAGCTAGGATATATTCCGTCTCTAATAATCATGTCACCCACGAGATGTTCAACTTCAATCTTCCTTCAAGCCTTTTTGCAACAATTTATGAAATCTTTCAGTATTAATACGTTTCTCATGTTACGTCATATTCTGGACAGATTAAAAATACTTGTTTCTAAGAGGAATGTATGTTGTTGTTGTTGTGGTCTTCAGTCCGAAGGCTGGTTTGATGCAACTCTCCATGCTACTCTATCCTGTGAGAGAATCTTCACCATCGAATATCTAATGGAGCCTACATCCTTCCGAATCTGCTTACTGTATTCGTCTCTTGGTCTCCTTTTGCAATTATCAATTTTTACCCCCCCCCCCCCCCGCTTCCCTACGGTACTAAACTGTTGATCACGTGAGGTCTTAGAATGTGCGGCGCTATCAACCGATCCCTTCTTCTAGTTAGGTTGTGCCAGAAATTTCTTTTCTCCCCAATTCTATTCAGCACCACCTGACTCGTTACCTATTCTATAACTCTAATCATAAGCATTCTTCTGTAGCACCTTATTCCAAACCGTTGTATTCCCTTCTTGTCTAAACTGTTTATCGTCCATGTTTGCCTTCCATATATGGCTACACGCCATACAAATACTTCCAAAAAAGCCTTCCTTGCACTTAAGTCTGTACTCGATGTTAACTAATTTCTCTTTGTCTGAAACTCTTTTCTTACCATTACCAACCTACTATTTAGACTCTTTCTACTTTGGCCATTATCAGTTATTTTGTTGGCTAAATAGCAAAAGTCATCAACTACTTTATCTGTCTGGTTTCCTAATATAATACTCTTAGCATCATATTATTTAATCCGACTGTATTCCATTATCGTTGTCTTGTTTTAGTTGATTTCATCTTATATCTTCCTTTCAAGACATTGTCCATTCCTTTCAATAGCTTTTCCAAGTCCTTTGAGGTCTTTGACCAAATTACAATGTAATCGGTAAACCATATGGTTTCTGTTTCTTTTCCCTGAACTTCAATTCTTTCTCCAAGTTTTTATTACGTTTCCTTCACTTCTTGTTCAACGTGCAGATTTAATAACAACTGGGACAGGCTAAATCTACATCTACATCTACGTGATTACTCTGCTATTCACAATAAATGCCTGGCAGAGGGGCAATGAACCACCTTCAAGCTGTCTCTCTACCGTTCCACTCTCGAACAGCGCGCGAGAAAAACGAGCACTAAAATTTTTCTGCGCGAGCCCGGATTTCTCTTATTTTATCGTGATGATTATTTCTCCGTATGTAGGTTGGTGCCAACAGAATGTTGGATAATTTGTGATTCAAATTTCATGAGAAGATCCCGTCGCAACGAAAAACGCTTTTGTTTTAATGATTGCCACTCCAATTCACGTATCATGTCTGTGGCACTATCTCCCCTATTTTGCTATAATACAGAACGAGCTTCCCTTCTTTGTACTTTTCCGATGTCATCCGTTAGTCCCACATAATGCGTATCCCAAACCGCACGGCAACACTCCAAAATAAGGCGGACAAACTTGTTGTATGCAGTCTTTTTAGTAGATCTGTTGCACATTCTAAGTATTCAGCCAATGAATCGCAGTCTTTGGTTTGCTCTACTCACATCATTATCTATGCGATCGTTCCAATTTAGATTATTTGTAATTGTAATTCCTAACTATTTGGTTGAATTTACAGCCTTCAGATTTGTCTGACTTATCGGGTAATCGAAATTTAGCGTATTTCTTATAGTATTCATGTGAATAACTTCACACTTTTCTTTATTCATGGTCAAATGCCACTTTTCTTACAATAGAGATATCTTATCTAATTCGCCTGTAATACTTCCTTGGGGAACGCCGGATAGTACTTGTGTTTTACTCCACGACTTTCCGTCTGTTACTATGAACTGTGACCTTCCTGACAGGAAATCACGAATCCAGTAGCACAACTGAGACGATATTCCATACGTACGCAGTTTGGTTAGAAGACGATTGTGAGCCTTCTGGAAATCTAAAAATAGGGAATCCCCTGTCGATAGCATTCATTACTTGAAGCGTTTAGAGAACTAGCTGTGTTTCGCAAGAACGATATTTTCTGAATCGGTGATGCCTATGTGTCAATAAATCGGTTTTTTTTTCCGAGGAACTTCATAGTGTTCAAACTCAGTTATGTTCCAAAACCCTACTGCAAATCGACGTTAATGATATGGGCCTGTAATTCAGGGGATTACTCCTACTTCCCTTTCTGGGTACTAGCGTGATCGGAGCAATTTTCCAGTCTTTAGGTACGTTTCTCTCTGTGAGCAAGCGGTTGTTGCTAAATATGGAGCTATTGTGCAAATGGGTTCAAATGGCTCTGAGCACTATGGGACTGAACATCTATGGTCATCAGTCCCCTAGAACTTAGAACTACTTAAACCTAACTAACCTAAGAACAGCACACAACACCCAGCCATCACGAGGCAGAGAAAATCCCTGACCCCGCCGGGAATCGAACCCGAGAACCCGGGCGTGGGAAGCGAGAACGCTACCGCACAACCACGAGCTGCGAGCATGGAGCTATTGTATCAACATACTCTGAGAGGAACCGGACTGGTGTATAATCTGCATCGGAGGCCTTGGCTTTAATAAGTGATTTAAGTTGCTTCGTTACATCAATGATATTCCCTTCTATATTTCCCATCTTGGCTGTTGTTCTTGATTGTAATTCAGAAATATTTACTTCGTCTTCTTTGGTGAAGGAGTTTCGGAAAATCGTGTTCAATAACTCTGCTTTAGTGGCATTCTCGTCCACCTGCTTAGGTGGGTGGTAGCGTGCTTGTCTCCCATGAAAGCGGTTCCGGGTTCGATTCCCGGCCGGGTTGGAGTTTTTCTCCGCTCGTGGATTGAGTCTTGTGTTGCCCTCATTATCATTTCATCCTCATCACCGGCGCACAAGTCGCCTTATGTGGCGTCGAACGAAATAAGACTTGCACACGGCGGCCGAACTTCCCCGGATGAGGCCTCCCGGCCAACGATGCCATACGCTCATTTCCATTTTTATTGGCTCTGTCATTAGTGATTTCACCGTTGTTATGGTGAAGGTATTGATTGCGTCTTGCCACTGTTGTGCTTTATGTATGACCAAAATGTCTTTGGGTTTTCTGCCGGATTTCGAGGCAGAATTTCGTTATGGATATTATTAAAAGCATTTCGCATTGAAGTACGCGCTATATTCTGCAAAACTTTTCCAGTCGTGGGGATTTTGCGTTCTTTTAAATCTACAAGCTTTTTCCGCTGCTTCTGCAACAGCGATCTGACACGTTTGGTGTACCATGGGGCATCAGAACCATCACTTATTAATTTATGTGCTATGTATCTCTCAATTGCTGTATATACTATCTCTCTGAAATCATTCCACAACTTTTCTACGCTTACACCAACAGATTGGAAGGAGTGAAGACTGTCTCTTAAAAAGGCTTTAAGAGCATTTTTATCAGCTTTTTTAAATAAATATGCTGTGCGTTTCTTTTTTATGGTTGTAGGTGTTGCGGTATTCAGCCTCGCAGGAACTGCCTTGTGGATGCTAATCCGTCTACTCGTCACGATACTCTATTTGTCAAGGATTATTTGTTGCTAAGAGATCAAGTATGCTTTCGCAACCATTTACTCTTCGAGTGGGCTCATGAACTAATTGTTCAAAATAATTTTCTGAGAAAGTATTCAGTAAAATTTCGGATGACGTTTTATGCCTGCCGCCGGCTTTAAACGTGTAATTTTTCCAGCGTATAGAAGATAGACGGAAGTCACCACCGACTATAATTGTATGGGTGGGGTACGTGTTTGAAATGAGACTCAAATTTTTTTGAACTGATCAGCAATTGTATCTTCTGAGTCGGGGGTCGGCATAACGATCCCATTAATAGTTTAGCCCGAGTGACAGGTACAACCTCTACCCATACTATTTCGCAGGAACTATCTACTTCAATTTCCCTAAAAGGCAAACTACTTCCGACAGCAATAAATACTCCACCACCAACTGTATTTAATCTATCCTTTCAGAACACTGTTAGATCGTTTGAAAAAATTTACGCTGAACTTATTTCCAGTCTTAGCCAGCTATCTGTAACTATAACTATTTGAGATTCAGTGCTTTCTTTCTTTCCCAACACAGCTACGACAATTTACAACTACAATATCGATCGCTTCTACAAGTGTCTTACTGTGTTTCACCTGCCCCTTTTGGATGGACGCCCTTTCTGTAGGTCCCTGAGTCCCTCCAACCTAAAAGACCGCCCAGTCCCTTCCACACAGCCCCTGCTGCGCGTGTAGCCGCTTCCTGTGTGCAGTGGACTCCTGATCTATTAAGCGAAACCTGGAAACCCATTACCCGATGGCGGAAGTCAAGAAATCTGCAGCCTACACGGTCAAAGAACCGCCTGAGCCTCTGATTCAGACCCTCCACTCGGCTCTGCACCAAAGGACCGTAGTCTGTACTATCGACGATGCTGAAGTTGGTGAGCTCCGCCTTAATCTCGGAAGCAACACTGGCAGTCTATGCCATTTCCGCTAGCCGCCCGAAACCAGAGAGAATCTCCTCCAATCCAAAGCGACACACGTCCTTGGTACCAATATGACTGACCACCTGCTGTTGGCTGCACCCTATACTCTTCATGGCATCGACAGTACCCTTTCCACAACTGAAATGACTCCCACCCCTTATGCACACAGAGTGCACACTGGCTTCCTTCCCGTCCTTGGTAGCCATGTTCCTAAGGTGCTCCACTATGCGCCTAACGTTGGAGCTCCCAACTATCAGCAAACCTTCACTTTGTGAATGCCAAGACCGTGCGTGGACGACTGCATTCAGCTTAGAGACATCGTCAGCCACAGATAACGCCCGAAACCTGTTGGTCAAACGAACTGGGGAGGCCCTACGATCGTCCCCTCGGAAAGATTTTCGCTGCCTGCCAGACTTTGGAATGATCTTCCACTCGACCACTGGTGAAGGGTCAGTCTCAATGCAGGCACTACCTGGGGCGGCCAGAGCAGTGGACCGATAGGGGAACACGTAGGACGTGCTCGACATCCCTCCCATCCCCGCATCCGACCCCCCACAGTGATACCCCTTGACTGCAGCCTCAAGCTGTGTGACAGAAGCCAACGCAGCCTGGAGCTGTAAATGAAGGGTCTCCAACTCAGCTCGCCTCTGTACACAGCAATTACAGCTACTATCCATTGCTGCAGTCGGTTTGAAGCTCGTAAAAAATATGGAACAAACGAGAGCTGTACTCGCCTTATTAGCAGCAGGAACACGAGGTGCTCTGTCTCTGACGATCTATCTGACACTAAGCTATCTTAACCGAAACAAACAAAAGCCTGTACTATATGATGGTCGATATAAAGGTCAATAACAATGGCGGTACTCTTCTCTACACTGTTCTTAAAATAAAAGGTTGTGTCCAATAAGCACTCGAACACGCAAGAAATTACAAAAATAATCTAGTGACTACACAGGTATCTGTAAATAACTCGCTCCTGTTGGAAGCCCTGTCTCAGTCCCTTCTCAACCACTGCCTCAATTTCATACCCTCGACTATTATAACTGTCTTGTAATTTATGTACAGATTGTAAATAGCATTTTGCTCCTTGTGTTTTACCTCCGCTAACTCCAGTATTTCAAAGAGAGTATTCCAGTCGTCACTGTCAAAAGCTTTCTTTAAGTCTGTGTATGCTATTTATGTAGTTTCGCCTTTCCTTAACCTGTTTCCTAAGAAGAGTCGTAGGGTCAGTGTTCCTACATTTTTCTAGAATCCAAACTGATCTTCCCCGAGGTCAGCTTCTACCAGTTTTCCATTCTTCTATAAAAAATTAGTATTACCGTTTTGCAACCACGACTTATTAAACTGATAGGTAATTAACACAACTGTTGGCTACTGCTCTACTCAGAATTGGAATTATTACATTCTTCTTGAAGTCTGAAGGTATTTCGGCTTTCTCATACATCTTGCACACCAGATGGAAGATGTTTGTCAGGCTGGCTCTCACAAGTATATGAGTAATTCTGACGGAATTTCGTCTACTCCCGGTGCCTTGTTTCGACTTAGATGTTTCAGAGCTCTGTCAAATTCTTCTCGCAATATCCATATCCCCCATCTCATCTTCATCTACGTCAGGGCTTAACAACTGGCCGGTTTTGAGCGCGAGTAATCGCGTCTGCTCAGGCACGTGCTCGCGAGCAGGTGCAATGTCGCGGAGTAGGGAGGGAGGGGAGGGAGGGGAAATGCGCGCGCACGCTTGAATGTGATCTCGCGTTCTTACAAGGGAACCTCCCCATCGCACCCCCCTCAGATTTAGTTATAAGTTGGCACAGTGGATAGGCCTTGAAAAACTGAACACAGAGCAATCGAGAAAACAAGAAGAAGTTGTATGGAACTACGAAAAAAGTAAGCAAAATATACAAACTGAGTAGTCCATGTCAACGATAGGCAACATCAAATACAGCTTGAGTTTAGGAGCGCCGTGGTCCCGTGGTTAGCGTGAGTCGATGTGGAACTAGAGGTCCTTGGTTCAAGTCTTTGCTCGAGTGAAAATTTTACTTTCTTTATTTTCGCAAAGTTATGATTTGTCCGTTCGTTCACTGACGTCTCTGTTCACTGTAATAAGTTTAGTGCCTGTGTTTTGCGACCGCACCGCAAAACCGTGCGATTGTTATTGAAGTCGCGAGCTATATTTGCTGGATTCATATTGCCCACGGAATACATCTCACGTATTTAATGCACTCTCGTCCAAAGTAGTGAACAGTAAACTGCCAGCCAGGGAGCCTAGTTTGCAGAAATACTCTCTCTTCCGTGCGCTGTAGTCGACTGACTTGTGTTTCGATGTTTGTTTAGGTGTGGCGTCCCCATACTACGGCGCAGTTACCTCGCATCGGACGGACGGATAGATAATAATTGTCTGAAAACAAAAAATTAAAATTTCCGTCTATTGACGACTTGAACCACGAACCTCTCGTTCCGCAGCCGCTCACGCTAACCACGGGACCACAGCGCTCTAGAGCTCACATTCTCTTTGATGTTGTCTATGTTCCGCATTGGCTACTCAGTTTGTATATTTTGCTTATTTTTTCATAGTTCCATAGAACTTCTTCCTGTTTTCTCGATTGATCTGGATTCAGTTTTTCAAGGTCTATCCACTGTGCCAACTTATAACTAAATCTGAGGGGGGTGCGATGGGGAGGTTCCCTTGTTAGCAGATATAACTAGCCATCTGAATGCTTTGAACATTTTACTACAAGGTAAAGATCTGCTAATTACTCATTTCATAGATCGAATACGAGCTTTTACAATGAAATTGACACTTTAAGTGAGTCAGCTGGAAACAGGAAACCTAGCTCATTTTCCTAAATTATCATCCATGCAAGATGTTCACAAAGATTGGTTGGTTGGTTGTTTGGGGAAGGAGACCAGACAGCGTGGTCATCGGTATCATCGAATTAGGGAAGGATGGGGAAGGAAGTCGGCCGTGCCCTTTCAGAGGAACCATCCTGGCATTTGCCTGGAGTGATTTAGGGAAATCACTGTTCACAAAGACTGTGAACGTTATTCACGTAGTTTAGTTGATCAGCGCTTTCAAGATCTGACAGCACTAGACAGTGATTTTGATCTGTTCTTAGCGAATATTTAAGAGATTCGTCCTGAGCTGCAGCAAGAAATTATTGACCTGCAGTGTGACAGAGAATACAGAGACAAATTTCAGAACAAGAAAAACATTTTGGAATTCTACAGACACTTCCTTCAGGATAGATTTCCTCGTTTGCACAAACTGGCGGCTACAATAATATCAATGTTCGGTTCCACGTATGTTTGTGAACAACTGTTCTCTGCAATGAAATATAACAAGACGCGTCTGAGAAACGCATTGTCTGATCGAAATTTAAACTGTACGCTGCCCCTAAAATGCACAAGAACAATTACTCTGAACATAGACGCAATTGTAAAGGGCCAAAAGTACAAGATAACGGAGAATCCCACACTTCAGTGACACCTTTTATTGTGTAACAGTTGACAAATTATTGCGAATGTAGAGGCATACACTAAGCTAATAAAATTATGTGGCATGTGTACATTCTCCTTTATTTGTTTCATTTGTCGCAGTAATAACGCGTGAGTGATATCCCTGCAGGTGGCCGCGGATTTACATTGACTGGCGGCAGCTGTTGTGTGCCCCACGTGACTTTCCCCACTCTCCGCTCTGGTCCGGTAGTGAGGGTAGCGTGCTCGCACTGCTCCTGCTCGCGCCTTGACGCTCACAGCTTGCTCCGCGAGCACGTATGTTGTGAAGCCCTGATCTACGTCATCTTATTGTTCTATAATATTGCGTGCAAGTTTGTCTCCCATTTACAGACCCCCTACACACCTCTTCCACCTTTCAGCTTCCCCTTCTTTGTTTAGCACTAGTTTCCCATCTGAGCTCGTTATGTTCATGTAGCTGCTTCTCTTTTCCACAAAAGCCTCTTTAATTCTCCTGTAGGCGGTATCTATCTTCCCCCTAGGGAAATATGTTTCTAAATACTTACATTCGTCCTCAAGCCATTCCTGTTTAGCCGTTTCGCACATCCTGTCAATCTGATTTTTTTAACGTTTGTATTCCCTTACACCTGTTTCATTTACCACGATTTTATATTTTCTCCTTTCATAAATGAAATTCAATATCCCTTGTGTTATCCAAAGATTTTTATTATGCCTTGTCCTTTTACGAGGCCTATTCGAAAAGTAAGGTCCGATCAGTCGCAAAACGGAAACCACTGTGAAAATCAAAAATGTTTTATTTCCAACAGCTAGCTACACCTTTCAGCTACTTCTCTACGTGGTCGCCACTCCGATCTAGACATTTGTCGTAGCGTTGTTTCCATTTTCTAATATCCTCGTCATCGAAGCAAGCCGACTGTGCTTCCTGCCAATTCTCTGCTCTGGTCTACACCTCGTCGCCTGTGCCAGGACGTTGTCATGTGAGCAAAGATGAAACTCAGGGAGAGCAATTACGGGCTCTGTTGTGGGAGAATGAACACTTCCCATCGTAAACGCTGCAGGAGCATCTTAAGTGCCCCTATAGAGTGTGGCCGAGAATTGTCACGCAGAAGGAAACGCATGACAAATATGTTATGTGAGCTGCTTGACAACAAGCTAAATCTTACACCAGGTCCTCGTACCTGGCGGGGGATACTATTGTCCTAAGCATTTTTACGTGCTCACTGTGCTCTCAGAACTGCAAAGAGCGACGTGACGCGATCGACTGGCAAACTAGGCACACTGCCCAACATATCTGTGCAAAGATTCATCGGATTTTCACAATGGTTTCCATTTCGCATCCAAGCGGCCACTTCTCGAATTGCTCTCGTACTTATTTGATCCTCTGCAGCCTTCACTATTTCATCTCTTAAAGCTACCCATCCGTCTTCTACTCTATTTATTCCCAGTGTTCTAATTCTCAGTAAACTCTGGTTCTTTCAACTTATCCACAGCCAATTTCCTTAATTTCCTATCTTTTTGCAATTTATTCTGTTTTAATCTTCAGCTCACAACTAATAAATATTGGTCACATCTGTCCTGGAAATCTTTTATAATTTAAAATCCAGTTTCTTAATCTCTGTCTTACCAGTATATAATCAATCTGAAATCTTCCGGTGTCTTTAGGTCTGTTCCATGTATACAATTTTCTTTGCGATTCTTAAACGGTGTATTAGCGATTGTTGAACTATACTCTGTGCAAAATACTACTAGCTGGATTCCTCTTTCATTCTTTTCCCCGAGTCCATAATCATTACTATTTTTCCTTCTCTTCCTTTCCCTACTATAGAATTCCAGTACCCTATGACTATTAAATTTTCGGCTCCCTTAACGATCTCAATAACTTCTTTTACCTCATTATATCTTTCTTCAATCTCTTCATCATCTGCGGAAATAATTAGGATATAAATTTGTACTACTGTGGTAGGCGTAGGCCTCATGTGTATCCTGGCTACGACAATGCACTGACTATGCTGCTCATAGTAGCTTACACGCATTCCTGTCTTCTTATTCGTTATTAGACCCACTCCTGCATTACCCCTATCCGATTTTGTATTTTTCATCCATTATTCACCTGACTAGAGGTCCTATTCCTCCTGCAACCGAACTTAACTAATTCCTACTACATCTACTTCAACCTATACATTCCCGTTTTAAAATTTCTAATTTTCCTGCCCGATTAAGGGATTTAACATTCCACGCTCCAATCCGTAGAATGCCAGTTTTGTTTCTCCTAATGACATCCTCCTTAGTAGTCCTGTCTCGGAGATCGGAATGGAGGACTATTTTAAATCAGAAATGTTTTACGTAAGAGGACGCAAGTTTCATTTGACCATAAAGGAGAGCTGCATGCCCGCGGTAAAAATTACGGCTGTAGTTACCACTTGCTTTCAGATGTTTACAGTACCAGCACAACAGTGCCGTCCAGGTTGGTGTTACAAGGCTGCATCTGTCAATCATCCAGACTGTTGCTCCTGCAACTACTGAAAAGGCTTCTGCCTCTCTTCAGGAACTATACGTTTCCCTGGCCTTTCACCAGATAACCCTCCGTTGTGACTGCACCTACGGTACCGCTATCTCTATCGCTGAGACACGCACGCCACCCCACCGGCAGCAAGGTTCATGGTTCATGATTTGGTACGGGGGTGGGGAGCAATTCAAGAATTCATAAAAAGGGGTTAAGGTACACAGTTAAAATGTGGTTTTCTTAATACACGTGCTTTTGAAAATTTTGTGAAGAATATATGATAATTAATAGTCACACATCTCGGACCTAGAATTTGCCCTCAGAGTTGGAGGAAGATACCAAAAATAGAACATTGGTATAAAATGATGCTTCAGCTTCTGCAACGCGCTTACAGTATTAAGCGGATAGTTGAGAACAGAACGAGTATTTGAATGTGCACAGCATGCATTCATCTGGAACATCATGAGCTTATGACAACGATTATCTTTAATTTGTTACATAGACTCCTAACAAGTGAAAAGGAAATAAGAATGGTTTGCTCTGAAGTATAAAACAATGATTAGAATTTGAAACTGAATATTGTGGTCTGAAGAGGTCGATAACATGCATTACTTACTTCACATTTATTATCGCATTCATCTGCAGCGTAGCATATCAACAGATCTTTTTTTACAAAAAATAGAAAAGAAAAAACGGATTTGACATGAAGGAAAAAATCATGAAAAATATGGTCACATAGAATTCTGAATCAAGTTACGAAATTATGGTCGCAACAAAACGAAAACTTCACGCCGTAAGAACGTTTATCAAGCACGCACAAAAGTACGGAAGGAGCCTGCCTTAGCTGATAAGGAGACAACAAGGCAATCGGATTTTTAATTTTTAACATTTAAGTTTTTTGAAGTGCAGACCTCAAATATGAGTCATCTGAACCATTTACATGAAAACTGAATTCTGATGTTTCACAGTAACTTCAGTTCCTTACTCTCTTTTCACTATGCGCAGCGTGGTTCACTCGATAGCGTTGGAGACTGGTCACTTGGTAACCAAAGGATCTGTGGTACGAATCTTGTTATGGTTGTTTCTCTTCGCTTTTTTTCGTTCAATTCGAAAATATATATCATGTAACTACAGAATTCATCAAACATATCGTAATTAACACATATCTAAACATCATTTTTTTTAAAACGCTCATCTTCTTGTCAGTAATTAAATACTGTAGGTACTGCAAATATAAATCCTTAACTACTGGTATTTTATAAAAGGTTGTTAATAAATGTGAAATATTTCCCTTTTAATTTAAACAACCTTTATTAACAATATATATATTGTTAATAATATATATATATATATATATATATATATATTAACAATATATATATTTCAAACTCTTGCAATATTTAACTATAAACAGAATATGTGCATTTTTCGTGAAATATAATCATCATATATGTGTTAATTAGGATTTACTGATGAATTTTGTATTCAAATGATGTAGCTATGAGAACTGAACTCCGACGCTACCGAATTTACGATAATATGCCCAGGGTATCTTGATTGACTTTGGAGGCATCATGTCTATGTCTCTGTAATAGTTTGGTGCAATTCCTCATCATCCAGGAGCGACATATTTACCTACCAGAGCCCGTGCCCTTGGAAGCGTTGCTGTCTGATGTAGAGGTCTGCGATGTGATAGGCGAACAATGGTTGGTTGGTTGGTTGGTTGTTTGGGGGAAAAGACCAAACAGCGAGGTTATCGGTCTCATAGGATTAGGCAAGGATGGGCAAGGAAGTCGGCCGTGCCCTTTCAAAGGAACCATCCCGGCATTTGCCTGGAGCGATTTAGGGAAATCACGGAAAACCTAAATCAGGATGGCTGCACGTGGGATTGAACCGTCGTGCTTCCGAATGCGAGTCCAGTGTGCTAACCACTGCGCCACCTCGCTCGGTCGCTCAATGGTCAGAAAAGTTAATTGGTCGTACCTCACAGACAATCAGTTAATGTAGCAAATCCCTTCTAGCCTACTTGTGGATGTGTTGCTGAGATATGTTGTTGGATGTATGTGTCTGGTAAGTCTAATCGGATCGTTAATAAACTCAACATTTCACAGATATTTAACTAAGGCATTGATCTTCCCGACGCAAAACACAACTGAAATCTCCTTCAGAATTTCCAGTAATTCGAATGTACGTTAACAGTGTCACTATTTCATCACCAAACAAAGCGCTTCTGCCACGTTTGCCAGGGGTGTCAGTCGGGGCATATATATTTATTTCTAAGGGAAGGTCGTGTATTTTTGTTGCAATCCATTTGCCACTTTCGAGTATAGATTGTGCTTGGCATGGTATGCCCATTTTACAATTATTCCCGTCCCACAATAGTGTCCCATATTCACGATAAAATCGTATCGAAAGACGTCGGCGAGTTTGTTTGTGACCTCCTCATGAAGCATACCAATTTTCACATCAGCTGCATATAAATAATATCTTAGACATTTCATCTTGACGACAGATTCAGTTCTGTTAATATTAAGAGTAGTTATCTAATGTGCTTGCATGAATGTGAGGTACCTATTCTTGACCGGTATCGTCGGACCACGCTGGCATCCTGCCAGAAATTTTGATGTCTGCTGTGTCTATGGGTTCCTCCGTCTTATATTCCATGCTGATATTAACATCTTCGACACCGCTGTAATGTTGTCTTTTCTTGACATTTTCCGCGTCGAAACCTCCTGTGCTGTCTATTTGGGAAATTTGTGATAAGTTCCTATGGGACCAAACTGATGAGGTCATCGGTCCCTATGCTTATACACTACTTAATCTAACTTAAACTAATTTACGCTAAGGACAACACACACACCCATGCACGAGGGATGACTCGAACCGCCGA